>NW_020529239.1:0-66975 GCF_003368295.1 Carassius auratus
ATGGCACTTAAATGAACTTAATTCATCTGTACAACTTTCTTGTCATCATTCAGTCCAGTACAAGTACAGACAGAGAAACAATAGGTAATAATTAAATGTTTATTCATGATGTATGCATTGCATTCTATGCATTAAAAAAAAAAAAGTTGTACATTTTAAGAGGCCTGTGATGGTCACGGAGGGACCGCACGTTCAACATGGACGTTAATACGCACAAACACACACCGAGACTGTTTGGTGATACAAGAGTTTATTGTAATTATTGATCAGAGAGTGAATAAAATACCTGCACCCTCAGGCCATACTCTCCACTGCAGAACAGCACCATTACCACATGTGGAGGGACAAACTCACAGAAAACACTTTACACATGTTCCCTTAAATATACAGAGTCTGAAACAAACATATTGGCATGATGTTCTACTTAATAAATCTACTTTGATGTTATTAATTCGTTCACATTAAACAGGAAATAACAGCAATAACTCGGCCATGTTGCCCCTGAAACCCCCACGCTCAATTAATACATGGTAGATCCCCACCCTAAGCGGAACCAATAATTCCTGCCATTGTTTCTTACCAAGACTCTAAAAATCACGGGACAAACGCTACACGGGAACAATACACATAGTTTACAGGTATTTAATTCACTCTCTGATCAATAATTAAAATAAACTCTTGTATCACCAAACATTCTCGGTGTGTGTTTGTGCGTATGTGTGTGTATTAACGTCCATGTTGAACGTGCGGTCCCTCCGTGACCGTCACAACACCCAGGAGTCTTATTTTATCTTGCATAATTAATATTGCACTTTAATTAAGCAAAAACACATTTTATCCGATTACTCGATTAATCGATGGAATTTTTGGTAGAATACTCGATTACTAAAATATTTGATAACTACAGCCCTAATTCTACTACAGCAGATCTATTACAGACCACAAACATGTGATGGAGACGATCACTGATGATTCAGCACACACACACACACACACACACACACATCTGAACCTGCAGTTCCTCTCATAATGAGCAGAATTATCAGTTAAATAAAACTATCCAGAGATGATCTGATCATGTTCTCTATTAGTGGATCAGAAATCCAGTGTTTGGTGAATTCTGCCACATAATAATAGAAAGAGCCGGCATCAAAAGATAATCTAAATATATCACTATGAATGCTTAGCTGTCACAAGCTAGTTATCTCTTTGTTAACTTTCCTCATCTCCTGCTTAAAAGCCAGAACGATCTTCAGATTTTTGAGAATCATAAGCTTTTGCCCCTGAGTTTCTTTTAAATTTACTTTTGGCTTTTGTCTTTCTTAAAAAAAAAATTATATTTAAATGTTCAGCTGTTTAAACTTGAACTAGAGCTTTTCATTACAAACAATGTTTGATCATCTTTAAATGTTTTGTGATGTAATGCACACTGAATTGATTCCAGCTTCATCTTCTCTTCTGCAGGTTTTTGGGTCCTGCTGCAGATGAAGGCTGTCAGTATGTGACTGGAATTGTGGGTAAAAACCCGTTACTCCTGAGAGAGCTGAATCTGAGTACACATGAACTAGGAGACACAGGAGTGAATCAGATCTCTGCTCTACTGCAGGATAAACACTGTAGACTCAACACACTGAAGTGAGTATCTTACATCATTTTACATGTTACATGACTAGTAATGTTACAGTCCTCTATTTTAATTCTCATTTGAGTCCGGCACCACGTTATAAAGCTTGGAAGAGCCAAGACATTTTTAATATAACTCTGATTATATTTGTCTGAAAGAAGAAATTCATATACATCTAGGATGTCTTGAGGGTGAGTAAATCATGGGCTAATTTTCATTTTTGGGTGAACTATCCCTTTAAGTGCAAAGGGGTTGGAGAAAATAATGTGAACACATCAGAAATAGACAGTATTTTATTAAAGTGTTTACTGTCTTTTGTCTTTAATACAGCTTTCAACCTTCTTAGAAAAGATTAATACAACTTTTGAATAGACATCAGTTACATTTAGTCTCTAACTTCTGCTGTGACTGCTGAATGTGATCATGTTTTACTGACTACAAACCGAGGATTGAAGACTAATTTTAAAAAAAGTATATGCAAGGTTTTTTGGCCAACTGGGTCTCTGAGTTTAGGTTAAGGAGGTTATGAATGAAGCTGGAGTTTCTCTGCGTCTGGAGAGCATCAGTGCAGAGGATCATTTTATAAAGTTAAAGACTATGAAGTGCAACACACACACCTCTGATACAATCTCAGAAAAAGTAGTCTGGGGTTTCATGACCCTTTAAAAACTAACTTCCCATCACCCTCACTGACTGTTACCAGTGATGCGCGGGTCAATATATAAACAACCCACACCTGACCAGTGTTTTAAACTAACCCGCCCGCAACTCGGACCGCAAAAAAAGAAAAAGAAAATATTGTAGCGTCATTGGGCCATAGATGTAGGAACTAGGGGTTTAAACAAAAAAACGTAATATATTCTAATTTTCTCAAGAATTATAAAAAAAAATCATCAATAAGCTCATAATTTGTACACAAATATTCTAGTCTGGCTATGTCTATTTGTATGTTTCTGCAAGTTCAGCAGACCGTGAGGTTCGGGTTTGTTCTGATCAGAGCTCGTGAGCGGAGAGCACATTTCTGAATATTCACTCATTCCGGGGGGTCTCGCTCAACCCAAAATGGCCTGCTGGTTCCAAAATATGTGGAATAAGGGCTGCCTCCGACTAATTATTATTATTATTTTCTAGTCGACTAGTAGTTGTTCATTTAAGCCATTCGTGGACAAATCACATTCTTATATTAATTTAATTACTTATAGGCTATAGCCTACAGGATAATAAGCGTTATGACCGCACGCATAAAGCTTGCCACAAAGAATTGGTTAAAGTAATGATTATGAATGTCTAAATTAGCAAGGAGACATTTAATTGTTTAGTAATAAACTGGTGTTTTCTGTGTCGCTGTAAAGATGAAGTGGACGATGCGGACTCGCCATGAACGCCAGAGAGAAATGCACATTTCATTTGGATTACATCATCAGAGAGTAGCCTATTTATTTTGTTTTGAATATTTTCATTTAAAAGTAGTCATTTCATTTCAGTAGTCATATTTCTCGAATCTGTGAGGCACAAACTGAGTTTCGGCGTCCTCCAGTTCACATCAATGCAAGTGATCGTTCCAGCACCTCATTACATTGTCTGCTGTATATTTGCTTCTTATTTATTAAATACGGACAACTGATTGATAAAACATTGATCTTCACTTTTTCTCTTGCACCCGCTCATTTTTGGATCAACCCGTGATAGCTTGTTTTTTGCACTATATATATGTATATTTTTATATATGTTCATATATTTTTGTATTTTTAATCTGTCTATATTCTGTACTGTATATTTTACTTGTAAAGTTAGTTGTTGTGTGATCTAAACATTTGAAAGTTGTAATGAGTGTTTCTTGTTGCTCATACAGCAGGTCAAAAACACAACCCAATATCCAATCATTTCAGTTAATAATAGCAAAAATACACAAACATTTCTCTTTTATCCAGTGGGACAGAACTGTTTTCATTGTGTTTATTAATGGGACACAACAGAATAGTTCTGTGCTGCTGTATCAGAACATATTCATAGTGTTTATTGATGCTTCATATCATCTCTCTGTCATCAAACACCAGATTAATGAATGTGTAACACAACTGAACAGAACCGGTCCAGACTGGGCTTTATTCTGTGCAGACATTGCTTCTTCAGTCTGACCTGTTTCAGAGAAATATTACTGTACTTCACATCTACACACACAGACAAACCTACAGTTTTATTTAGATGTGCAAAGTTGAATCTGTGTAGCAAAGCTGATCAAGTCACTGGACAGAGCAGAGCGAATGCATTTACGTTGTAGTGATGTTCAGACCAGAATCAATTTAAACACAAATACACAGCAGTCAGGACTTTATTTTAGACAATATGATCAGTTTTAGACAAAAGATTAAATAAATATATGACAGGAATAAAAAAATATGAAAGATGTTAACCTTTCACACAAGGTTGTTAGGAATTAAAACTTCATTGTATTTCTATCAAGAATCAGGAGAAATTATACATAAATCATGAGAAGTGTAATTATTATAATTAAATGAACAACTTATTTGTTTTTTCTGTTTTGAAGATCAAATTGTGGAAAATTATCCAAAGATGTTCAGACAATCTTCCTCTGTTTTTTGTTTTATCAAGACATTGTGACTTTATTAAATAGTTTTCTTCTATCTTCTCTCTTTCTCTCAATGTAGATTAAGATGCTGTGGTTTGACAGATGAAGGTTGTTCTGCTGTGACTTCATGAACATAACGTGTCTGATTCATTGTGTTTTCTCTTTCTGTCTTCAGTCTGTGTAGATGCAGTATTACAGAGGAACAGTGTCTCATCCTGACTTCAGCTCTGAAATCAAACCCATCACACCTGAGAGAACTGGACCTGAGCTGGAATAAACTACTAGGAGACTCTGGAGTGAAACACCTCAGTGATCTACTGATGAACACACAATTCAAGCTGAAGAAACTAGAGTTAGTATCATTATACTCTACAGCAGTTACAGTCAGATTAAAGATTACTGTTTACCTTCAGGAAAAGGAAAGGAAAGGATGTGACGTGTGGCCAAATATAGTGTCCCATACTCTGAACATGTGCTCTGCATTTAACACACACACACTCACACACACACACACACTCACACACACACTCACACACACACACATGTTTGTTTTTGTGTAAAGTGTGTTCATCCCATAGGCGTAATGGTTTTTATACTGTAGAAACTGTATATTCTATCGCCCTTCACCAACCCTACCCCTAACCCTAACCCTCACAGGAAACTTTGTGCTTTTTTACTTTCTCAAAAAAACTCATTCTGTATGATTTATAAGCGTTTTGAAAAATGGGGACATGAGTTATGTCCTCATAAGTCACCCTCTCCTTGTAATACCTGTGTCATACCCATGTCATTATACAGAGTTGTGTCCTGATAAGTCACAAAAACATGCCCACCGGGAAGACACACACATACACTGAACACACACACACACACACACACCCTGAACACACACACATACACACACACACACACCGTGAACACACACACACACACACACTGTGAACTGTACAGTAAAGAAAGTGTTTATTGGTGATAAAATACTCTTAAAATGTATGGTGTTTATGGTCATATAATAAGGTTTTTGGCAGTGTTTTATTTATTGCACTATGATGTTAACACATGATGAATTACTCACACATGAACATAACGTGTCTGATTCATTGTGTTTTCTCTTTCTGTCTTCAGTCTGAGTTATTGCAGTATTACAGAGAAACAGTGTCTCATCCTGACTTCAGCTCTGAAATCAAACCCATCACACCTGAGAGAACTGAACCTGAGCTGGAATAAACTACTAGGAGACTCTGGAGTGAAACAGCTCAGTGATCTACTGATGAACACACAATTCAAGCTGGAGAAACTAGAGTTAGTATCATTATACTCTACAGCAGTTACACTGAGATTAAAGATTACTGTTTACCTTCATAAATCTGAATAACTTTCCTTCTCCTCAAAACTGTCATGAATCCTGTCTGTGGTCTTCCGTCCGCTCTCCACCAGAGGTCCTCCTCCTTTATATTGACTCACACTACACAGACTGTTATATATAGGTCCTCCTCCTTTATATTGACTCACACTACACAGACTGTTATGTGTCACCCAGATTACATTTCCCATCATCCATTGCACTGATTAACCATAATTGAAGATGATTCATCTGTGATTATGAACATATTGCATAACTTGACAGTGATATCTTGCATATCTGTGTTTTAAATGCTGCTCCATCTAAAATCACATCAAATCACAATCAGGACCCCCCCCCCCCTCATCTGAGGGTTGCCCCCCTTAAAAATTTGATTAAGAACCATGTGTTGTATTGTAAAAAACTATGTTTTATACTTTGAATAATAGTGTAAATATTAAAATAACAAACACAAATGGGGCAAAAATGTGTTTTATATTTATAAATATTTTGAGTCTCCCCTCCGCTGCCTCACAGTGCTTTGATCCATATGCCTTTTTTTTTCTTTTTTTTTTTTTACATATGCCTTTTTTTACATCACACACACACACACACACACACACACACACACATGAGTTCGCTGAGAGAGAAGAAAGTCAATAGTGGACAAAAAAGGGTTGCCAGGTTTTCAAAACAAAATCTGCCTCCTCAAAAATAGCCCAAACTAACCGTGTTTCGAGGTGGTCCCTTGGTAAAAATCACATTCCGGGCTTAAATACACATTACTGGGGTCACTTCAATATGCTAAAACAGTGACAAAGTTGCCCATTTCCATGAGAAAACTGTGAACTTGGTAACACTGTGATGAATAGTAATGTCTACAACGTACACAAGTGCTCTCTCCCTGCTGCACAATTATTTTCTGACACAGGTTATTCGTCCAATCCAATTGCATATTGTACTCATTATTGTATTAATTTTTTTTGTTAAACAAAATCAATTCAATCAAACATTTTTTTTTGAGTATCGATTCTTTCGATTCTCACATCAGTATCGATATATTGATATTTCAGATCGATACGCCCTTCCCTAGCGAGATCCAAGCGGACAGAACGGCAAAACTAACTGAATTGTAAATGCCATCATTTAGAATTAAACAAACTTGTTTTTGATGACCCATGCTGACACAAAAAAGTTAATTGTGAAATGTTTGCACTGTAAAGTGACGGCAGTTCAAGCATTTTCATAATCTTTCATTTGTATAAAAAGTAGTGGTGGGCCGTTATCGGCGTTAACGTGCTGCGCTAACGTAAGACTCTTATCGGGCGATTAAAAAATATATCGCCGTTAATCTATTCTCAAAGTTGGGTTGAGAGCTGGGTCTATACTAGACGATCTATGATGAATTTCACTTTGATATTTTAGCACGGATGTATACCTAGCCGAATCTGTAGGGGGCGAGAACGAGTCTTTAAACCTGTGTGTTTCCTTCTTGTGAAATTACCACATCAAACGTGACGTGCTAACATGGATGCAGCTGAAGCCACCGGGTTTGCTTCAGGGAATTTCTTTTTTTTTTTTTTTAAAGCTTCCCAATGGAAACCTCGACAAGACGCACGCCTGTTTCACATATAATCCGTCTGCAGTGTGTATGCAGTCTGTGGGCGTTACGTATGTGGTGCTGAAGCAGCACCGACGCATTGTGCTTTCAGACAGGACGCGTTTGCAGTCCGCTACTCGGTATGTACAGAATCTGAATCTGAATCAGAAAGAGCTTTATTGCCAAGTATGCTTGTGCATACAAGGAATTTGTTTTAGTGACATAAGCTGCCAGTACCCAGAGACAACAACACACAGACACATTTTTTTTAAATAAATAAGTGTATAAACAATTGTGCTATAAATGATAATGGAATAGGATTGAGTAAGATGCAGCGATGTACTAGGATGGAGGGGTAACAAATAAATAAGGATATTGCACATTTTTATTGCATAAGTGGGGAACTTTTAACTGTTCATGAGGTAGATTGCCTGGGGGAAGAAACTGTTCTTGTGCCTTGCTGTTCTGGTATTTGCGGCTCTGAGGCGCCGGCCAGATGGCAAAAGTTCAAAGATGGGGTGACTTGGATGTGAGGGATCCAGAGTGATTTTCTGAGCCCTTTTCCTCACTCTGGATGTATACAGTTCTTGAAGGGTGGGCAGGGGAGCCCCAATAATCCTTTCAGCAGTCCGAACAGTTCTCTGTAGTCTTCTGATGTCTGATTTTGTTGCTGAACCAAACCAGACAGTTATTGAAGTACACGTGCACTGCTGCAGACGCACCGCTCCTGGAACACACTAACAGACCGCAACCGCGTGAACGCTGGAATCCGTTAACATGGGTGCGTAAAAAAAAAAACGCAACGCATATGCACTGCAGACGGATTATGTGTGTAATCGGCGTAAGGTTGTTTGCACCTTGTGCAATGTGGAATTCGTTTACATCTTTTTCAAGCAGTTTTTGATGCATTTTGGAAACAGGAAATGAGCCCCTGGTCTAATGCTCCACCTGTCTTGAGAAATCCCTTCTAAAAGACTTACTTTTAGTCATTATTTTATTTGGGTAGCACACATATTCTGAATGCCTTCAGCAGAATTCAAATGAGCCATTTTAATCTAAATTAATCTAGATTAATTCCAAGATTACAGTGAGATAAATCTAGATAATAAAAAAAAATCATCTATGCCTACCACCAATAAAAAGACTTTGATTCTTGAACTCATTCTTGTTAAGTACAGCCGCAGTTGTCACCGGAAAAAACTTTTACCCTGCAAGCGCCAATCCGAAAGCCAGAAACACGGCAGTGTGAAAAAGGCTAATCATGCAGAACCTGTGCAAGCACGGCTCTTAATGGTATATTTGTTTGTTGTTGTCTCATACTTTTAGATATGCTGTTGTTCATAAATGCTACTACTTCTGTTAGCTTGTAATATAAAGGTTTGTTCTGATGAAAGCTTTAATACAGCTCAGCAACCACACGTGTGTCCATGTGGAATGCTTCTCATTGCTATGTGGAAATAATTGTTTAAATAGAACAGTTTGTTGGAGCTGAAAGAGAGAGAGAAAGTAATGCAGAGCTTGTGCAGAGTGACGCAAGGAACAGTATTAAGAGCCGCTGCTATAGAACATTGATTTTGAAACTTGTGAATCCATTAGAATCTTTAAAAGATAGAATCGCGATTTATATATGAACATATTTTTACGTGCACCCCAAGATTTCTCTTCCTCATCTCTAAAGCAGCACAGCATGGCCTCGCCCCCTTCATCACATGTTCCCGGGGGCGGGGTTTATCTGGGTTTGTGATGTAACGGACTTGGGAAAAAGCTTGTTGTTGTCCAGGGATAGGCAACATTGGTCCCTGAGTGCTGCTGTCCTGAGTTTAGCTCTAACCCTAATCAAACACACCTGAACAAATTCATCAGGTCTTCAGGATTCAGACAAGTGAGGCTTTTTTTCAGGGTTGGAGCTAAACTCTGCAGGACTTCGGCACTCCAGGACTGCCGTTGCCTAGCCCTGTTGTAGTCTAGATTTGTGCTTTTAGTTTGTATACAGTACAGTTTGTCATCTAAAATAGTAATTGTGCATTAACAGCTGTCAAACATGTCGGTCCACAAATGCGCGTTCTGAACTAATTTACTGCGCATTTCTCATTTAGGTCACGCATGCGCACCCGCAGAACACTTATGTGCACCACGAGTATATTCAATCAGTTTATTATTCTTATTATTTATTACACAATTAACAAAAAGCTACTTGTGCATCATTGCTCTTTTGTTGATTATGATTGCTTCAGTTGTCCTCATTTGTAAGTCACTTTGGATAAAAGTGTCTGATATATGACTAAATGTAAGGTTTTGTAAATGTTACATTTTTTACCTTTTTTATTATTGCACTGTATGGTGTTAACAGATGATGAATTACTCCCACATGAACATAATGTGTCTGATTCATTGTGTTTTCTCTTTCTGTCTTCAGTCTGTGGGGATGCAGTATTACAGAGAAACAGTGTCTCATCCTGACTTCAGCTCTGAAATCAAACCCATCACACCTGAGAGAACTGAACCTGAGCGGGAATGAACTACTAGGAGACTCTGGAGTGAAACACCTCAGTGATCTACTGATGAACACACAATTCAAGCTGGAGAAACTAAAGTTAGTATCATTATACTCTACAGCAGTTACAGTCAGATTAAAGATTACTGTTTACTTTCAGGAAAAGGAAAGGAAAGGAAAGGAAGTGACGTGTGGCCAAATATAGTGTCCCATACTCTGAACATGTGCTCTGCATTTAACCCTGTAACGGTCCCTACAAAGGTCTAGGAGTTTAAAGGGACGCATAACATAATAGATGGACACGGCTGGAGTATCCCAAAATAATCCTTTATTTTAACACAAAATACTCACAAAAGTAACCAAAATTATGAGATAGGGAGCCCAGCAACATAATAAAGAAATAACTAAACTAACAGAAACAGGCTGGGGCTCCCTACTCCAAAATAACAACAAGATAAGATAGGAGCAGGAGACGATGTGGTGATGGAGAAGTCTGTGGCTGGCAGAGAGAGAATGAAAGGGTCCGCCTCCTTCCATTTTATAGCCTCGTTTCCCCAGCTCGCCCAATCAGAATCTGAAGACAAAAAATAAAAGAATTAAGAAATGAGCACTACTAATTATTTGAGGACTCTGGGCCGGGGCGTACGCGAGATGTGCGTAACAAACCCCCCCCCCACACACACACACACACACAGTTGGGGTTCAGTTCTTGCTCGAGGGTCTCATCTCAGTCGTGGTATTGAAGGTAGAAGAGAGCACTGGATATTCACTCTCTCCACCTACAATCTCTGCTGGACCTGAGACTCGAACCCACAACCTTCAGCTTACAAGCCTGACTCTCTCACCATTAGACCACGACTGACCAATAAAACAAAACCAAAAGAAAAGATTAACAAAGTAGATTCAGATATAGGATCAACTATAGAACTACTTAAAATCATATTAAAATAAGTTAATATAATAAGTTTATTATTGGTTTATTATAATATAATAATATAATAAGTTTTTTGGCAATGTTTAAATTATTGCACTGTATGTTGTTAACACATGATGAATTACTCACACATGAACATAACGTGTCTGATTCATTGTGTTTTCTCTTTCTGTCTTCAGTCTGCGTTATTGCAGTATTACAGAGGAACAGTGTCTCATCCTGACTTCAGCTCTGAAATCAAACCCATCACACCTGAGAGAACTGAACCTGAGCTGGAATGAACTACTAGGAGACTCTGGAGTGAAACACCTCAGTGATCTACTGATGAACACACAATTCAAGCTGGAGAAACTACAGTTAGTATCATTATACTCTACAGCAGTTACAGTCAGATTAAAGATTACTGTTTACTTTCAGGAAAAGGAAAGGAAAGGATGTGACGTGTGGCCAAATATAGTGTCCCATACTCTGAACATGTGCTCTGCATTTAACACACACACACACACACACACTGTCACACACACACACACACACACACAGTTGGGGTTCAGTTCTTGCTCGAGGGTCTCATCTCAGTCGTGGTATTGAAGGTAGAAGAGAGCACTGGATATTCACTCTCTCCACCTACAATCTCTGCTGGACCTGAGACTCGAACCCACAACCTTCAGCTTACAAGCCTGACTCTCTCACCATTAGACCACGACTGACCAATAAAACAAAACCATAAGAAAAGATTAACAAAGTAGATTCAGATATAGGATCAACTATAGAACTACTTAAAATCATATTAAAATAAGTTAATATAATAAGTTTATTATTAGTTTATTATAATATAATAATAAAATCATATAATAAGGTTTTTGGCAATGTTTTATTAATTATTACACTGTATGATGTTAACAGATAATGAATTACTCACACATGAACATAACGTGTCTGATTCATTGTGTTTTCTCTTTCTGTCTTCAGTCTGAGTTATTGCAGTATGACAGAGAAACAGTGTCTCATCCTGACTTCAGCTCTGAAATCAAACCCATCACACCTGAGAGAACTGAACCTGAGTGAGAATGAAATAAAAAACACAGGACTGAATCACTTATGTGACGTACTGAAGGATTCACGCTGTAAACTGGAGATATTGAGGTCAGTAACATTCACAGACAAGAATCAAAATGATGAAAATCACTTTGTTTAACTCTTATGTGCTGTTCAAGGTCTTTTGAGACCCCAAATGATGTTTGCTGAAATAAAAACAAATGTTCCCTTTATCTAAATGACATGAGACTTTGTACGGTTGTCAACACTTGGTGCTCTACAAACAGAAAATTAAATTGGATTGATATCTGGTTGTGTGTTAGTGTGAAAAACGTCACTCTCTGGAGACCCACATTGAAATTAAAAGAAACATTATAAAATCAATACTTTTTTCTTAATTTATCAAATAAAATCAATAAATCCACCACAATTCAGACCACAAAAATGAATTGGCAATCCTTCCACACATTCACAATGCAGAACGATTACACACTCATACAAATGATGCTACATAATTAGGCATCACTTTTAGGTACTTTTATAATCCTGTTAATCATTTTTGGATTTAGATAACATTAAGTTAATAATGTGTTTTAATGTTCCGTTTAATTAATTCAATACAATTATTCACTTAATCTTTCATTTTTGGCCACCTTATTGCGATAGAAATGCTAGCTTCTATAATTTCTTTAACAAAAACATGTGGACATCACGACCCTTACAAAAACTAATCCTTGTTTTTATTGAAGTAAAATTTTCTTGTGTTTCATTTCTGAACTATAAAATTAATCAGACCACTGTATTAGTAAAATCATAGCCATAGGCAACTGTCTAGGTACAATTGTAAATTTATTTGCTAATAATAATTGTTTTATTTTTACTTGTTCATTAAATTTTTTGAATGCTACTGCTAAATACTATTGTACCTGCAAAACACTGTTTATTTGTACTAGTGTATTATGTGTATTTGTAATGTGTATCTTTGTTCTATTTGTTTTTTAATAACAAAGATAAAATAATGACACAGATTTTTTTTTTATGTTTATAGGTGGCTAATTGAGCAAAGTGCTTCCATTTATTTTATTATTATTAGTAGTATTAGTTCAAGAATAAAATAAAAATACCGGATTGATACCGGAATCGGCAAATAGCCAAAGCTGCGGCATCTAAAGTGAAAAAGTGGTATTGGGACGTCCCTAGTGGTAACCCTTCAACACGATCACAATGCAGAACACTCACATACATCCCCAAAAAACAACCATAGACATTAATGGGAAAATGTATGATTTTTTTGTTACATAATTTTTCAAAAATGTCCGTCACAACACAGATAACACACACAGTCTGAAGAGCTGACACCAGCAGATCCACGATGGAGGAAAACACACACGCCATGTTTTCCCCATTAATCACAGTTAGGTGGGTCTTTTTTAAAGTGAGTTTTACATAAAGAGCTCTTTATATATAAAAACCTATATAATATATTTTTAATTTATTTTTATACATTTTATCATAAATATCATAAATCCTTAAAACTACACAAATGTGGAGTAAAAACATTAATAAACCGAGTAAAATTACATTTGTTTAAAAAAACAAAATGTCGTTTTGTTGGCTGTGTTCTCTGGAGAGCCCAAACAGCACGTGTCGTCCCCAAACGAACAGCACATAAGAGTTCAACAAAACACTTTATACTCAATATCTCATGATGAATGTGTTCACATTATATTTGTGAAAGATTCTTCATCTTAATGATTTGTTTGTAAGATGATCTCTCTTCCTCTGTTTGTCTCTTTCTAGTCTTTATGGCTGTGACATTACAGATGTTTCTTCTTTAACTCAGTCTTTGACAAACACAAAAGCTCTGCAGTTTCTAAAAGAGATTAATCTGAGTTATAATACGATTGGAGACTCAAAGCAGAAGCTCATTGATGTGCTACGAGACTCAAACTGTAAACTGAGGTGAGTAAACTTCACTTTGTGATATTAAAGAGATTCATTTACCTCTGATATGTGAACAAATATATACTTTCAAATATTAGTGAAAAGAGTTTATCAAATGATCATCGAGCTTTATTTCAAAGGGTTTGTGTCAGAATGAAATGTAAAGTTGATAAAAATGTTGAACACAAAGGAGGAAAGAGAAGAAAAGCAGACTGTCACAGCTTTCTACAGCAACAGCTGCTTTATTAATGAGATCAGTAATAGTGAATCATTAGAGTTTGAAATAGATTTGTTCAGATTGTAGGAAAACGCTGGTAAAATCAGAGCAGATTCAGCTTCAGCTCACAGTCGTCCAGCATCACATGATCAATGTCTCTGTCTCTTGTGTGTTTTTACTTTGACAAGCAACACGTCACATTACTTTACACTTACTTTCTGTAAGAGATAATGTACCTCCAGCCGCTTGTTATCACAGAATAAACCCGACAGGGTGATCAGGACTTGTGTCCTCCTGAAGAGACTTATTCTGTGATAACATCCGGCTGCATCTGCATTATCACACTTATTATATGCTTTCTTGACACACAAGTGAAGAATTAGACACAATTTAGATTCAGCTAAACACTTCTGGTCAGTTAGCAACAACTTGAACAACAAGACACACTTTGAACAATGTCTCCTCAAGTCTACTATTAACAGGAATCTCCTGCGGTTTGGTTTGAGGGTAAATCCAGTCAGTAACTGAGGCACAAGCTAATAGCAGTTGTGTTTGAATGAAACGAGTGAGAGCGCAGTGCTGTGATACGAGAGAAGTCAAAGAAACGCCGACTCAAATACCGTATGACTGTGTGTTATTCTGCTGCTAATGACACACACCTAATGAATAACACACCTCCGAATGTCACCACTGACCAATCAGAATCCAGTATTCCAGCGAGCTGTGCAATCATTTCACTTATTTACTGAGACCAATACAAACATGTTTAAACTAGAGACAAGCAGCTTTAACTAGTGACACATTTAACTGTATGATTTGTGTTTTAAAACTAAATCACATTTGTGTTTGTTCCTTGTCATTCATTAAAATGTGACTGAAGTATAGTAACCAATTGTTAATTTGTTTCACTGAACTCTGATTATCTTCTCTTCGGTTCTATCACCAAAAGTCTCTGGTAGAGGTCCACCACCAAAAGTCCCAACAATCACAAGAAAAACCTCATTGAGTTAAATCACCAGAAGCTGATGAATGCTGTGTCTCATAAAGTGAAGTGGTCTTGAGAGGAGCAGTAAACATCAGCTGAAGATCCACAGAAGAGCTTCACTACTGTGTCTATGAGGAGAAATAAATGTGTGATAAATGTGTAAATGTGATCCATACAGGTGAAGAGACTCAGACTTTACAATCAAATAATACAGCATGTGTGTTAGAAACATGATATTGAATGATTAATGTTGCTTTAGTATTCAAGCAGATGATCATTGTGTTTAATGTAAAGCTGGAACAGAGGAGGAAGAAGCTCAGATGAGTCTGTCTGGCTCTTCAGTTTAATAATATTTATATTAAACTCATTCATAATGATTCAAATGTTTAAATGTGATTGTCAAGTGCAGAACTTAAATGTGTCAAAAGATAGAAAGCAAATCTACAATGTGTGAAACTTATCTCATGTTTTCTGCACATTATTATTCTATTTGACTTTATATTTAGTTGTGTGTCTGTTGTTAATGTACAGATATCCAGTAAATAGTCTTTGTTCTGTGGATGGAGTCTCTCCTTCATCAAATCAACTAAACATTTTCACAAGTTAACAGCATTTGTGTCTTTCACATACAGTTAAAAACAACTACTTTTTTTGAAAGGTTTTCTGGTCTGTTTTAAGTATTATTGAAGCTACATAAGCTCTCTTTCTCTCTTTCTCTCTTTCTCTCTCTCTCTCTCGTCTGCAGCTTGTTCAGCTTTTAACAGACACTAAGAAGAAAGAGCACATTACTTCTGTGCTTATCTCACACTGGCTACCTGTACAATACAGAATTTATTACAAAGCGCTGCTATATGTTTTCAAAGAGTATGTTTCTGATTGAATCAGTCTTTGTATTCAAAGAATCAGTTGCACTTTCTAGTTCCTCAATCCAACTTAAAATGCGAAGGTGATCGGGTCTTTTCTGTTGCAGCTCCAAGGCTTTGGATTGACCTTCCTCTTTCACTAAAATCATCTCCTACACTCAGTGTATTTCAGTTCTTGTGCTGTATCATTTTTATTAGTGTTAGGTGGAGACTTTGAGTTTACAGATGTAAAAATATCAAGGCTAAGAACTTCTCACCGATTATGTCCAGTGGAGAAGCATATATCCGTAAGAAAGTTGTGCTTTATGACTAATATTCCCTCAATTTGCTGCTTTCTGGTAGTAAGTTAGCTGTTTGTAGTAGTTATGTTTGGGTATAGATAAGGATTAAGGGATGTAGAATATGGCCATGTAGAATAAGTCATTAATATGTGCTTTATAAGTACTAATAAACCGTAAATAATCTAGTAATATGAATGCTAATAATCAAAAAGTGAATTCACCGATCAAAAGTGTTCCTTCCTTTTCTGTAAATTTGTGTTCACGGTACTTAACTTTAATCTATGACCAGAAACTGAGTGTTTCTGATTAAACTGAGCTCAACAGACTTCATGAACAAAGGTAGTACTGTAAGTTTGCTCTTAAAATGTAATAGAATGAATTTTGTGCCTCCAAATGAAGTCATATATTTTTTTTGATAGCTTATTTTTATAATAACTGAAGAGAGAGCTAAAAAAAAAAGACATGGATAAATCAGTCTAGATAGATATTCAACCTTAGAAGAATTCTCCCAAAAATAGATGCATCTCTCTGTAACCAGCTGTTCAAGATACTGGGATGAAAGTAACAAAGTGATTTTCTCAGAGACCTGATTACATTTGCTTTCCAAGCTATGACAGCAGTTCAACACGCAAGCCAAATATCACCTGATTTCATCATCGCTTCCCACAGTTAGGTCCGGAAATCAGTTTTCAAGGATAGTAAGTAAATAACTGAAGCTGTACTCATTTTCTAATTGCAAATTGTGTTTTTAGTTTCATGTGTTACAGTAAAGATGGTCTAAATGTTATTCAGTGCTGTAACACATCCTAAAATTTGCCCCTGAATTCCTTTGTGCTAATGTGGTGACTTTCTGAGTGTTGCAGAATTTATTAATATGTTTATGTCTTATTATACCAACAGAATATGCAAGAGTTAAGGTCAGAAAGACAGACGGGGGTCTGATTCAGCCAGATGTTTATGAGAGGTGTTTCTGTCAGGAACATCAGCCTCAGGGCAGCTGTCGTGTCACTTTGCTCAGATACTGCAGGAGGAGAAGACTAGACCACCAGGATACAGATCACAGTCTCAAGTCTTCTCCGTGGACCAAGAGAGGAAACTGCAGGCTTATATTGTGGGTGCAGCTGATATTTATTTTAACCTGTCTCTTAAAAATATCAGTGTAGTAAAGCAAAAACACTCAACATGCAGCTCACTCACACTGCTCTTACTCAAACTATTTTAAATGCTTATTAAAATGTGAGATTTGTGTATTCTTTAAACATGTTTTTCATTTCTCTCCTGATTAAAAACATTTATTAACGTTTTTAAATTGTTTCATTTTCCACTCTTTCTGAAGCTGCTGCAACGTGTAAAAATCCCCAGTTCAGGATCAGGTGAAGTCTTAATTTATCTTAATCATGTCATAAAATATCTCCATTTAACCAGTTTGTTATGTTTAGATGTGCACATTTGCATATGAAGTGGCCAGCAGATGTGGCTGCAAATATCCAGATGGATGGGATGCCAGGAGGATGATGGGAAAGCACTGGCTCACCTCCTTCCTTGAAAACAACAATACATCGTCTGTTCACCGTCCTCAAGACACCAGCATGTCCCGCTGCACCAGCTTCAGTAAAACACATGTGACTGCTTTTATAACAACCTATAAAAATAAAGTGGTTTAAGACCACAAGAGAAATTCATTGCTATATAACATTTAATAACAGATATAAACTACAGACCTTGATACATACTGTAGCAAATACAGATAAATACAGACTATGAGCTGAGTAAATATGTAATTATACATGAGTAAATATGTAATTACATAAAAACACTACACACACCTAGCTAAAATAAATACATTTACAAATTAATAAATAAATATGGATATAGAGATAATAAAACAATAATGGAAATAAATATGTAATTATATACAAACACTTAACTATACACAAACTTCTACAAATGTTCATGAAATTATGATAATTAATTTTCATGTACAACAGTCCAAGTCCCAGATGAAATAAGAGGCAGAAGGAGGTGAGTGGCATTTGGTTTTTGCTTTGTCCTGAGTAATTTCTTTATACATGCTGCTTCCTTGTGAAGAGAGGATGAGCGATAACTGTCTGTAAATTTATACAAATATTGACAACCATTTCATACGAAAAACTACAAAATACACACACACACACAGCAGATCACATGCTGACTGATATCTTACAAAGGTGTGATTTTATAAAGTGTATTGTCTTGACTATGGTGATCACACGTAAACAGGTTAGCAAAAATAAAACTGAATAATAGAAATAGAGTAAAGTACACTTCAGTGTTCAGTGGCAGTGTTCACAGCTGAACTGTCTCTGTTCGACCAGTCCAAGTCCTTCATATGCAGCCTTTGATACAGTCAGCAAATATTTGTTCATATTCTGACAAGAAATGCTTTCTTTCAGTAATATATTGAACTGTTTGTTGTAATGTGTAAAAACAATTTTTACAGGACAAAAAAAAATAAAATAAATGTTTTGTAAGCTGCATTAAAAAAATGAAGAATGAACTAATTTACCTCTCTTTTATTTACACAGCGCTGGACAGGTTATTTAATGGTTTTGTGACAGATCTGATCTTCAGAGAAGTGCCACAATCCAGAGCCTGGTGTTTCTCTTCTGTCTGTCAGTGGTACATGACACAGATGGTCTCCAGAGTGTTTGACATGTGCCTCGTTCCTCTGTCACCGCTCTGTCCTCCGAGAGACTGAGGAGCTGCTGAACATTCACCAAGAGATTCAACTCCTGAAGACCCCAGAACACATGGACAATGACTTTCATAATTACTTCTCTCTCATTTACACATGTGGACGTGCATAACAAAATTACAAAATGTTCAGAAAGTACTCGGGCTCATTTACAAATAAATGACATTACAAGAATGAATAACACATACAACTTATTCGTTTAATTTTTAACTTGCATCACAAAAATAAACTACAGAAATTAGGTTGTTTCATTGACAGTGTGACATTTTAGAAAAACATAAACAATTTCAATGTACCCATTTTTTTCACTGCTTTCTCTTCTTGAGAAAAATGGTTAATACACTAATTTATGCACTACAAGAACAGCAAAGGGAAAGACTATTGCCTATTGGTTTATTTATATAGTGGTTGTCTTGTGTAAAAACAAAACAAAAAAAACATAACGTGATTCTGGGATATGGAGGGGTGTGAAGTGTCCATCAGACGTACACTTAACTATCCTGGGAAACGGAGAGTGCATTTGAAGTTGTTTTCGAAATACGTCGAAAAAATCTCTTCATCTTATAAAGAATAAAAAAATCCATACGATTTCTGAAATATTATACAGAGGTAGCCTATTTAAAGAAGTGTAGATGCTGTCTTTGTATGTGATTGCTTATTTATTTATTTATTTATTATCTCATTTTAATTTCTCGTTAATGTCCTCCAAAAAGGTTTGTAATTTATTATTATTATTATTACTATTATTTTAACAGTGTAATTAATTATTAATGTGTATGTGTTCATTAATTTTGTTCATTATTTGGATTTGTATGTGATCCCTTGACTATGTTCCTTTCGTATTGTCTGTTTAAGCATTAATTAATAAAAAATAATAAAGAGCACTTCCCTTTGGGACAGCTGTCCGGTATGTCGACGCCTCGCGGTGATGACGTCATCGCTCCCGCGCGCTTCACCGCGGAGTTTTATGAGGTGAATCGTTCGCTATTTGACGTAATTGTAAAATACACTTTACATCGTTTGTTTGAGCAATATTTTTACACAGTCATATCTGGATTATTTTCATCAGGTTCGGTGCTCTTTGTGTGTCTGCTAACACTTACATTTAAAGAGATTTAAAATCGATCGTCATCAGTTGACAGTTGTCTGTCTGTCTTCACGGAAAACGGTAAGATGTGGAAAAACTTTGTTGTTATGAATGTGGTAAATAACATTTGGACTATATTCAGATTCATATCATATGTTGGATGAAGATGTGTTTCTATAAGCAAAAGTTTTGATGCCCCAATTCTGATCTGTTCGTGCATGCGTTGTTGTGATTTACCGCCTCCACATGTGCTTCCTCATGAGAATAATGTGACTTTAGCTGACAAAACCAGTCACAATGAGCCATTAAGAAAAATAAAAAAATCTCCATCAAAAGGCCTTCAAAATGATTTATGATTTGTTGGAATCTAACAAAAATCACCAAGTAACCCATTTTAAGCAATCCGTCTTGTCTTACTATTAATTACTATATTAATTTCCACAACACACTTTTTTTTTTGCTATTATAAATGAGAACATATGCAAAAAAAGATAAAGTAACCTAGAAATAAAAAAGCATTATTTTATCATGTTATATCTAAACTAAAGCATTCATGTACTTAAAACTATCAAATGTAAAAATAACTTTTGTGTTCATTACAAATAAATAGATTATTAAAACTACAAAAGCAGTTAAATGAAGTGCAGCGAGTGATTCCCTCTTTTCTTTTATTGTTAGATTAACATTATGAGAATGATACAGACGTCCTGTACTGTAGTGCTGTGCGATATGGACAAAAAAAAAAAAAAAAAATATCACGATTTTTTGATAAAGTTTGCGATTTCTATTTTTAATCACGATTTTGTGGAAGGTGTTACATATATTTATTGCCCAAGGTTCACACATACTCCGTCTGCAGTGCGTATACAGCAAGTTATGTGTACGCGGTTCAGAAGCAGCAACGAGAGCGCATTATTGTAACGCGTAAGCACAATAAAATAATGCACGAGTGCAAATCTATCCGCTCGCACACAGATTTCCTTTGCTCTGTTAACAAAACCAGATGCGCGTGCTCAGATCACAGACTGTATAAGGCTCAGATACACGCTTCATTGAAGCGTGTCTCCTCTCGCTCAACCTGCGTCCTGTGCACTCACAACTCTCTCTGTGCTCATGCGCAAGATATTAAATCTTTTCACACTTTTCTATTTATGACCTGTTCTGTTCTCATCTTTTACCGCGTGCAGTGTGAACGCTCTGATCTGTTAACATGGGCTCGAAAAAAAAAAAGGCTACGCATCACAGACAGAGTGTGTGAACCTGGAGTTAGGCATATGCCCTGTCTGCTCTGTTCGCGCGCTCCACTTAGGTGCGCTGCATCCTGATTGGTTCAGATAACATACTGCGGGGAGTCAGGGCTGCGGAAAATCGTGCTATAAAGGGATTTAGAAATCGCGCACACTCAAATCGCGATTTTATATCGATTTCAAATTTTCGATTAATCGCACAGCCCTACTGTACTGTAATGGATCTAATATAATGTTACACATCTGATGTTTTCCCCCAACAGTTCCCCAAGCGTTCACTTCAGACAGAGCAGATTATGTGTGAAAACATCGGATATAGGCAACAAATCAGAGCTGGGCATCAAGACCTGGAGTGTACACAAGGCCTGTTTCGTGTCAATAGATCCTGTTTTCACCTCATTCATTACACTGATGACTTCAGATTTGTTCATTGACTGTTCATTGACACATTAAGATCATTTTATTGCTGTCAACAGACTTAAGCAAACAACATGTGTTTATTCTTTAACTTTTGTAATTCTTACATTGTTTATATTTGGTATCTTTTAATTGTGTGTTTTTTTCTATAATCCTCTGCCTGAATATTAATGAGAGTAAAGATTGATAATAATGGATAAAGGGTTTATTGCTTTTTTTCAGCTAACAAGTACGAGGATCAGAGCATCATGAAGAAGAGACAGAGTGTATTAAAGGACAAAGAGAACATGAGAGATCTAGAACCCTGCAGAACCAAACACACTGAAGAACAAACAGGTTGGTGTTTACTCTTCATCTTTTTTATCAATGAGGCTGAAGAACCATTAGGTTTCTATGGGATTCAGGGCTGGAGAAAGTGCAGGACACTCAGTTTGAAGCACCCCAACCTCCAGCAGCTGTTCCCTGATGATGTGATCTCGATGAGCTGGGACATTGTCATCCTCGCAGGTCGTCTAGCTGATGATTCGAATGGTCTGACGTGACTCGTGTGTCTGGAGTTGAGTGTAGGGCTGGGCGATATGGCTGAAAACTGTTTCATCATATCAGTGTTTCATTTCAGTCGATATCGATAATTATTGATATTTTTATGACCTATTTAAAATAAGGACCAGGAGAACAATATATTGCATTTAAACATTTTATTTTAAACTTAACCTTCCTCTGATCAAAATGCCCTCAGTTATTAAAACAGAAATGTCAACAACCATGGAAAACTCAAATAATAAAAATGTAAACATAAGTCTAAAGTAACATTTAAGGTGCAAAATGAAAGAGAATGTAAGAAATGCCTAATAAAGTGTAAATAAATAGTGGAAAGTGTTAAATATAAACATAGAGAAACCTGAGAATTTAGCACAAGTTTAGTGTTAGGAAGTTCACTAGCTGTTCACCTTCTGGTGAATAAAGTGTTTTAAAATATGTGCAGTATTTTGTAAACATAAATAAAACTGATGTAGACTGAGATACATCTCTAATATAAAAAACAAGCTTGATACAGGACAGTAACATTGTTTGAAATATAAAACCAGCAGAAATATGAAAAAGTAACTCTTCAAGTTATTCTTACTCTAATCATTAATCATACTTGAAATTGAACTATTGTGGCTGGGATGCACAAGTACTTTTGGAGAAGTTGTGTTCATGTAGCCTCCACCAGTCCAGAGGGTTAGACTCACTGTCTGCATGAGAGCACATCGGGTACATTTACAGCTCACTCTCCACTTTTTGCTTTTCAGTGAGAAGCAAAGCATCATCTTCTCTGCACTGTTTTTTGAAAAAGCTGCTTCTTGAGAAGCAACTTGGCAGGATTTGTTGTGAAAACCTGGCAACCCTGATCTGAACGCACGTGCTGGGGATATACTTCTAATTACAGGAGCGTCTTTACTGATGAGATGTGCATGAAAATCACATTCGATTTTTTGCACAGCCCTAGTAGCCTCTCAAAGTATCTGTATTGCAGTTTTTTACTTTTATTTCAGACCTGATGGAGGAGAATGAGGAGAGTGACGAGCAGAAGCATCATCATGGTACAACGAGAGAAAAAACTTGCTCACAGACCAAAAGAGTTTATTTACGGAAAAGAAGAAATAAGAAAGGTTTCACCTGCACTCAGTGTGGAAAGAGTTTGACATACAAACACAACCTCAATGTTCACATGAAGATCCACACTGGAGAGAAACCGTTCACATGTGATCAGTGCGGGAAGAGTTTCACACACAAAGTAACCCTTCAGCAACACATGATCCTCCACACTGGAGAGAAACTGTATGAATGTGATCAGTGTGGAAAAACATTTTCATGGGCTTCAGGCCTGAAGCAGCACATGAAAGTTCATACAAAGGAGAAACCACATTCATGTTCTTTCTGTGGAAAGAGTTTTTCACAACTGAACAATTTAAAAGTTCATCAGAAGAGACACACTGGTGTGAAAGATTACATGTGCTTTGAGTGTGAGAAGACGTTTACTACGGTTGCACAACTGAAGCTGCACAAGAGGATCCACACTGGAGAGAAACCTTACATGTGTTCATACTGTGAGAAGAGATTCAATCAGTCAGTACATCTGAGAAGACATGAGATGATCCACACCGGAGAGAAACCGTATCACTGCACTGCATGCGGGAAGAGTTTCCGTCATTCATCAACTTTTTGTTTGCATATGAAAAACAAACACAGTAAGTAGATCATAGATCCAGGACCTTTAAATCTTAGTTTTCAACTTCGCCAAATGTGGCACTCTAATGCATTGAGTAATAAAATCTGTCCTAACCAGCAACAGGACAAGGAAACAACATCTAAAGTTTTCACTGTAGATAAAGTTCAAGATCAGCAGTTTCATCTGTGAGATCCAGATCAACTCAAAGATGGACCAGATCTGATAGTTTCACTGTTGTAAAACATTACACTTTATTACAGGTTGAATTTTATGTTCAGTTCTCTTATAATGCTTATTAATGATTTTTTTTAAGTTTAAGCTTTTATGAAAGAAGATTTTTAAGTCCAAACTGTTGTTCAGAATGCATTATTTTTAACTTGTTTTTATTCTTCAACTTAAAGTGTAGTTAGAAAATACAGATGTAAAGTATGTTGCTGTAACTTTGCTGTTGGCCGTTTCTTCAGTTTTTCTTCAGCTAGTTGCAGTATTTACTGTTTCATAGCCTGACTTTTGATGAACTGTATTAAAACTAGGGTCAGTTTCACCCACAAACATAATTATTATGAATTCTAATATTAGTATATGGAAGTTGGAACCAACAAACAATTAAAAACAAAAAACATACAAAAATATGGTCCTTGTTTTAATTTATTTATAGATAACCACAAGTGAGATTTCAATTGAAGTTTCATTAATAAACTAGAAACTAGCCTATTATGTTATCTTTGGCAGCTGGGACTTGAATAGAAGATTTATTGCAAAGGGACAAAACTTTTTCGACAACAACGGTAAGATATAATTCTTTCTTTTATGATTGTTTGGTAGGCCACTGATTTGCCAATTTGTTGAAATTGAGGTTCATACATCATCTGAAAGCTGAATAAATCATCTTTCCATTGATGTATGGTTTGTTAGGAGGACAGTATTTGGCCGAGATACAATTATTTGAAAATCTGGAATCTGAGGGTGCAAAAAAGTCAAAATACTGAGAAAATTGTCTTAAAGTTCTCCAAATGAATTCTTAACGATGCATATTACTTATCAAAAATTACGTTTTGATATATTATGTTAGGAAATTTACAAAATATCTTCATGGTTTTGTGCTCCAGGGTCACATTTGTTAGAAAGTCTTTATTTTTGGTTATATTATATGCAACGTTAGTTCACTAGATGTAGCCAGGGTTTGACATTAACTTTTTTGGACACCAGACACTATAGATAATAATTTTCTGAATTTACAAGCCTGGACTGTAGTTGCATTCAGATGCATTTACAGACAGTTTAGTTTAGCTAAAATATAGCACAAATGCATTTACAACAATAATGTTGTGAGCTTGGTAATTTAATAAAATAATACAATTGTATATACTTACAAATAGTTGTCAGCAAGTGTATTGATTACTGAGTCATTGAAGCATGCCTTTAAACAATTTGTTCATAGGGCTAATCCAAGAATGTAGCAAGTGCCTGTCTTTATGAATTGACCACTGAATTATTGACCCAAATTCAGTAGCAAAACACTGCTGCTGAGAGAAGCACGACTGTCCTGCTGTGATCTTTGTTTGCAACTATTTTAGCCAAATCGAGCAAAAACAGTCAAGGTTGACAAAATATCCTTTCAATAAATTCAGATATTGAACTAAAATATATTAAGTAGGCTACTAGTTTCGACTCTTAAAAAACTACAGGGTTGGTTTAATTTTCCTTTACTGTCTTCTGTAGAGAACTGTGCGATTGCAGAATAAAAAAAAACGTTAGTTTTACTGGCTAAGTGACTCTCTCGTTTATCAATCTCTTTATTGAATGGACATTTAAATATATTTATGAGTGTAAATATGATTTCGGAGGGATTTGATTTGCCTGACTGAAGGAAACAAGATGATAAGCAAATTTTTTTTATGGATCAAAAGAAGAATCTCCCGCTGTTTAAACTGTAGGCCTACACTTCAGCGGCAAGAAATTAATGTAATGAAATCCTACTTTAAAGGAACACTCCACCGTTTTTTGAAATAGGGCTTATTCAGATTATTTCCTGCATTTAGATAGGTGGGCTGCAGCCCCCCACCCCCACCCCGTCATAGCATCAGCCCCCCTGGTGGGGGGCTGTGGACTAACCTAATATTGTACTTAAAAAGGTGAAAAAAATAAAAAATAAACAGACATAATTTGTTTAATGTGGGATTAAGATATAGTGTATAAGATATAAACTAATGATCAATTATTTTTAATATTTCGTTGATAAAAGACTAACCTAGCCTCCTCACGAATGCTTCCGTCACCTCACACTTGTTTGGTCATGGCTAGCAATAAGCAGCAGAAACGTATTTCGGACTTTTTTTTTCGGGTAACACAGTTAAGAAAAGTAAAAATACTGATGGGAATTCTTCTCAAACAAAGGATGTCATGACCATCCCCGTTCTCAGTGGCCTTTTCTCCCTGAAGCCAAAGCGAAGCCATCTCTTCCGACAATCACTATTATTGTAAATAAAAAAAATATTTGAATTGTGACTTGGCCTCTCATGTCTATGGAGAAAATGAAATAAATGTAGAATATGTCATGCTTTGTTCCGATCAGAATAATGGGCGTTTACTAGCCGCTCTCAAGCGCACGACCACATGCATAATTTTGCCACAAAGAAATGATTATGAATTTGTCAAAAATAGCAAAGAGACATTTAATTGTTTATTAATAAAATGATGTTTTCTGTGTCGCTGCAAAGACGATGCAGACTCGCCATGAACGCCAGAGAGAAATGCACATTTCATATGGATTAGGCCTACATATTCAGAGAGTAGCCTATTTCTTTTCGTTTTGAATATTTTCGTTTAAAAGTAGACATTTTTAAGCTTTCTATAAGAGATAGCCTATATTTCTCAAAACTGTCTGGGAGGCACAAGCTGAGTTTCTGCGCCCTCCAGTTCATGTGCAATACAAGTGATGTGCCAGCACCTTATTACATTGTCTGCTAATATATTTGCTTGTTTATTAAATACAGGCAATGGGTTGATAAAATATTGATCAAAATTAAGATACAATTTATACAAAACTAAAATCTTTTAAACAGAGTCTTTCTACAAAACAAAACTCAATAAAGTGGTCAAAATCATGTCTTACCCACTCCAAATCTCATAGGCTATTGCGCATGATGTATCATATCTTTCTCATGCTGCATGCTCACTTTCATAATAAACATTGATTAAATAAATAAGAAAACTACATTAGCCTATAATATTTAAACATATATGAAACCAAATGTGTTTTCTTTAGTGGCTACAACACATAGCCACATAAACAGTACAGAGATTAATTTTTTTTTTTTTTTTTTTATTAAACATCAAAGTACAAGTACAATTTTTGTGTATAAAACAGTAACAATCACGCCAGGGGTGAAGACTAGTAGAGAAATTTCATGTCGTCAGTCACAACATAATGACGTCACATATTTTCCAACCCAGCCCTCAGCCCCCCCCGGCATGAAACAGCTTCCAGCGCGCCTGGCAACACATGAAAACATCAACTCTATGTGAATACAGGTATAATATGGGTCGATCTATACATGCGTCATGATTAAAATAATCACTTACTCTGTGGACAGCTGTCCATTTGGTCCATTCGGCGTGGGGCGTTTTTTCCAGTTCACTTTGTCACACCGGAAAAAAAATCGAGTACTGCAGAATGGATCAGCGCCGTGAAATCCTCTGTAGATGTGACACAACTTCGGGCACGCTCATCTTGATCTGACGTGTTGAGCCTGGTCATCAATGGCAAAAACATGTCCAACTCTCTACAGCATAGACACTCTATTTCCGTCGGCATAGATTGGCATATTCCCCCACATTCACACCACCAGTTCATGTTGGCTCTCATCCTCACGTCCTCAGGCTGTTGAGCGATCTCAACCTCCTCCTCCTGTCGTTCTATTTCCAAAGCACGCAGCTCGTCTTCTGTAAACTCTGGTTCAAATAGGTATGGTTCTGGTTCTTGACTGTCTGAGAAGTCACCCTCTTCGTCTCTCTCAAAATCAGCCATGTTCATCGCCATTCGTGTATTGTAAGGAAAATAGTCAGGCAGCTACTATTCACGCCGGTATGTTGACGGAAGTCGTGGGATTTCATGTGTTGCGTGATATCTCTGCGCCGAAGTAGCAGTGCTTCGCCTAAGCAGCAGTGCTTCGCCTGTGCTTCCCCATAATATAGTCCCAAGTCAATATCTGCCTAGGAAATCGCCTAGTGTTAATCTGGATCGCTATTTGTACTCGCTGTGAATACGCAGGCCACAAGAAGTAATTAGGTGGTTTTTTTTTTATTTTTTTGATCACTTTTACTCAGGCCATGCTAGCTGGCAACAAAGGATTCCATTCATTGTGCTAAGCTAAGCTAACGCCGACCCAGTCAAACTAAAACAATGCTGTTCACAGTGTTAAAGAGATGGATTCTCATGCTAAACATGCCCAAGTTTTTCTTAAGACAATTATGTTTATGCAAGTAACGTTACTGGGCTGCGTACAAGTTAAATGTAGGTTAAACTGTAAATCCGTCAGTCTTTCAGTTTCCTTCAGTGTCCACTAGGAGAGCGTGCATGTACTTTATCAATTCATATGGCATGCTATTTTAGGTTAAATAATGTTCTAAATGCTTCCAGATAGACAAAGTTACATGTTAATGGAGAAATATGTCTGAATCAGTTTCTTTTCACATTATAAATAATAAATAGTCAGATAAGTTCTTAACAACTGTAAATGTATTCTAATGTACAATATTACACTGTTCATTTTAAGATGCCTTATTACTCATGTTACTCATTAACATTTTTTACAAATGTAATGCTCAAATAAAAGTTGTAAAAATACAAATGTATTTAATAATCAGATTAAATACCACATTTACTTATTTAACCTGTCAGCCAGCACCCCCCATTATTGGACTCACAGATGAAAGTGCTCTACCTAACTTATAATTGTAATAGTTTCCTACTTCAGTTTGTTATAAACATAATTGTGGTGTCTTTAGAAAGAAGACACTTTGGAATTTACTTTTTATCAACCACATTTGATAATGCTCAAACATATTAAAAAGTTATAGACACTGAAGTGCCTTGAATTTTTTTTACCACTCTTAAATATTTTTTTATTTTATATAAAAATACATGAAATGAGTCCTGGAGCAATCTAGAAAAGTAATGGGTTGAAAGCCACGTCTCATGAGTTTCTGTTTCAAATCTGAATAAAATATCATGAAAAATGAGACTCCTGCAAATATTTTTATGAGACTATGTCTACAGCCCCCACCCCCCAAATATAAGAAAATATATTTCCCAATAGTATTGAAGGCTTCTACAAACTATTTAGTCAGTAAACATACCACTGCATAGTTTTTTTTTTCAATTATAAAACACTAGACAGAAACTTAAGTCTGTTATTGTTTTGTTGTATCTGTTGTCTAGGCAACTATGCAGCCTGGGTGAAAACGTAACCAAACACTTTGTAATGTTTTATTTCAATGAAACAAATGTACTGTATTTTAGTTTCAGTTTATAACATATGGGTTTTTTTTAATATAAAACTATGCAGATGGCCTCTGTGGCGCGGCAGATATTTGAACAGCGTTCTGAGTCGTAGCTGGGCACAGCGGACAGACGTCTAGTGTGTGTACAGTCATAGAGAATAATGTGCTCGAATTTTAAAGACGTGGCGCGACGCGACGCGGCGCTGCGCTTCTCGTCCCGTCTGCGACCCCCTTTAGACATCATATAAGTGATTTATTTGAGCACTAGAAAAATACAATAAGAATAATTTGAGTAAGAAAAATAAAAAAAGATTTAACTTTGTTTACCAATTACAGAACATCCTCCTGAGATTGCTAGAAATGCATATTTTACAATGAATCACGATGCAAATAAGTGCTGATGTGCTGATGGCCACTTATACAGCGAGCTGATTTGGGCTGATTTGCACTCAAACAGATGGTTATCATGCAGATACATACACATTCAACATAAAACACACTCTCACATATATAAAAACTGTTGAAAAATTAAAAGAAACAAAGGAAATGCGATCGCTGTAAGTTCCGCCTCCATCAGCTGACAGGTGCGTCAGAGCGCGTCACATGCTCCCAGGAGTGAGCGCCAAATTCAAATAACTATCTTCCGCCTATTTTTCATTCATTCTTTTTTCCGGTGGATCGCCTCATTCTGTTTGTGAGACTGTACGCTGCAAAACCATGCCGTGCTTTTACTACCAAGACACAGTCTCCGATCGTGAGTTACTGCATAACGGACGCAAACAATTCTGTCCCTGAAGAACTGAAACGTAAACAAAGGAATTATGATCCATATTACAACGTTATTGCTTCGTTGGACTACACGTGCTTCATGAGATTTCGTTCAGTGGACCCTTACCTTCTAACTAAACCGGGATTTACAGCTGTGGATGTGTTTATGACTCGTTATTACGACGGATCTGGTATGTACAGCGTTTCTAATGTTCATGTTTGTATGTGTACTCCTTACACAAATGTAGCAAATACAGTCTTTATAACCTTTCCACTGAAAAACAGCGATCTGTCGTCGATGCTTGAGGCTTAGATCTTTATAATGATACATAGTTTGTCAAGATTAAATTTGTCCCGTTTCATTTAAACTTCTTATGTAATGTTCCTGTAAATAAAGACGTGTATTGTGAGTGATCTGAAGAGATTATTACATGGCAGTATATTTGTAGCATATTTATTTTGTATATTGATTGCTTGATAACTCAAAGATTCAGCACTAGTTATTTTCTTCATCATTTGAACTCTGAACTCTCATGATCTTGATCTGATTGTCATGTCCAGGTCATGATGAGCATCTGATCGTCTTCAGAGACACAAAGATCTCAGTGTTGAGCTGTTCATCTGCAGTATGTCAGAGAAGAGAGGAAAGATGAGTCTCTCACACAAACAGAGGTAAGACTGAGTCTGTTTTCAGAGAATCATTTTAAACACTGCTGCACTTTCAGAGGATTGCTGTGGGGAAAAACACAACCTTAACAAACTGTGTTTTATATTTACAAATGATTTACAGAACTTCAGAGCTTCATAACTTTTACTCAAAAATTACACTGATATTTTAAAAGAAGCCAATAGATGATAAATATCTCAGAATCAAAAACCAAAATCATCATTTACAGTCAATTTACAGTCGCTCTTCAGCACTAGATATGTCCTTAAGTCAATTATTATTTCAAACACTCATAAAAAAATGTTTCTTTATAGGTTAGCTCACATCTCAATCGATATGTATTCAGTGCCCCTGACTCTCACTCTATTCACTTTCAAGGTATTTTACTGTTTAGTTTTGGAGAAAGTCCATTCAAGCTCTTACACCATGCCTCATTCTCAAGCACTATATACATTATACACACAATGACTTCTTGCATTTTACCTTTTACTGTCATTTAATGTAGTGAATACCTTCTGATTATGTTCTGAACTGATTATGTTCATCATCCATTTGAGAAGTCATTATTTGTGTGCTTACGAATTCCTCCCCATCAGTTACATTTATTATATCTATGTTTCATAGCCCAGGCAGTGTTGTGTTTGGTTATGGTGATGTGTCTCTCTCTATATATATGTGTGTATAATATGTAAACCTTATTCTTCAGTCTATTAAATAAAAATGCTCCACTGGAAATCCTCACTTCTCATCCTTGACTGAATCATCACAATTATATGGTATTATGATGAACTGTTGAATTATCTATTTAAATTAAAGAGATTGGGAAACACAGTTGATAACAGAAAGAAAAATAAAAGTGATGCAGTGTCATTACTGTCACTTTCAATCTTTTAATACATCCTTGCTGAATAAAAGTAATAATTTCTTTAAAAAAGTCCATTCATGCTAACAGCAAACCTTTAAATGGTACTATAGCTCAATGCTAATAGCATTTAAATATCAAATTCTCTGCAATGTCTTTCCTGAAGGGATGACGAGAGCTTGTGGAGAGAACTGGACTCATTGAAACAGAAATATCAGCAGCAGCACAAAATCAAACGTAAGGTAAATGGAAACACATCTGTAAACCATCAAAATAATACCAGTTTATGTCAATAATAAAATCCTTTTTTAGTAATCACTATACAAACTTCTATCCTATGTCTCTCTTTTTCAGATTATAACGTTCATCATCAACATCCTTCAGTCAAATGGGATAAAATGTTGCAAAAGAACAGGAAGTTTGTTCACCTAAAGCACACAAAATGTTCTCATAGTCAGTGAGAAATGTGATTGAAGAGGAAAGTGTGATCTAATTCATGACTTCATCGAACACAATGCTGTTTAGTTATAAAAAGAGCTTGAAAGATAGAAACCGTTCCCGTAACTCAAACTACATGTTTACCTCCCGCTTCCCCAACTCTGTCCTCCGTGGAGCTGGCGTTGAACTTGAGTCTGAGGAAATACCCACTGAAAGCTTAGATAGCAAACTGATCTGTGTGCCATTTTCTCTTATAATTACTGTATCACAGATCTCTGTTTTATCAATAACTGGAGCAGATTCTTTTTCTGATGAAAAATGTTTTTTTGTGGTTATTTTTCTTTCTAAAGAGACAAACCTCACTGCTTTAGTAACAGCTAACAAGCTTGTATAGTCTGATGTGTTTGATTTCATGTTCATGATCGATGCTTAGTCCTGGCTGCCACATCTCTGCTGTTAAAGACTCTGACACAAAAAGAGAAACAAGACACAGGTACACACACATACATGCACGCTTCCCTCTCACACCTGTACGAACCACATGAATCCAAAGCTTCCTCTTCTGGTTTGTTGCAGTTACACCGCAGCAGAGCCTGAAATAAACTGCAGAGCGGGAGCAGGAGAGCTGTGATAGTGGAGAGTTTTCAGATATCTTACCATCCTTCAGCAACACTACACTGCCTTTAGAGCGCTCTTTTCTCATTTAAAACTCGAATGCATCTGTTATTGTGCTGTGGTGCTTGATAGTAAAAGAAGTATCTGAAACAGACAACTGTTGATAGTTTCTGCCATTTAATGAAAGGATCAGTATCATTATACACCAAGTTGATATATGTCAATTGTAATTGATGTAAATCATGTACATTTTCTGTTGTGATTTTTATCCATCAGTGAACTCTAAACTCTAACTCTAGTGATTTCACAACAAACTTTAGTCGATTAGCAGAATTTTCCATGTGTAATTAACCATGTAGGGTGAAGCAATAGACCAAAATGACTGAAAGCACTTTGAATCATCTGTCAGTGTTTTAAAATAATTCAGTAAATGACGGAAATTTGTCTCTTAATGCAACCTCTGCAATAAATGCAGTTTTAAAGTCAGCACTTTTGTGTGGAAGGCTTGTCAAGATGGTTTTTATTTAGCAAAAAATCTGCTGCATACTCTGCCACCCTACATGGTCAATTCTGCTAATCGACTAAAGTTTGTTTCTGTTTCTGGTTCTGTTCCTTTCAAAATATCCTTCGTTTCCGGTTTTCGTTTTCGTTTCTTAAACCGGTTTGGAGCCCTGGTCAAAAGTAATCTAAAGTAGTCTGATTAGATTACCTAAAATGTGTAATGTAATGGATTATGTTACTAACTATAATTTTTGTCATGTAATTTGGAATCAGTACCGGATTACAGTTTACATAGCTAGACTATTTTAGTTCCCCTCACTCCACAACAATCCTTTCAATTAACAGTATTTAGAAAAGAACAAGAATTAAGAATATAAGAAGCTATAGCAATACAGACGACAAGCCAAAACAAATTAATTTAAAACAAAACGAAACTGAAACCAACATTGGGTCTCTCATTCGACACAAAATCAAATGTTTCCGTATTTGCGATGCATTTGAATTTATTATGTACTTCACTCACGTTCAAATATCTACGTAAAACAAAATGTTTTGCATAACATCACGTGGTACAGTGATAACACTTAATGGCACAGATTTTACTACATATTTAAACTGCACAGTGTTTTTGTATTTTATTATGATAATGAAGAGACTGCATTGTCAAAGTTACTGTGTGCATGCTGCCCCAGCACAATCACTTGATTTACTTATTTATTTATTTAAAAAAAAAAAAATTTCCAGTGGAACTGTGGAAGCAACTTCTCATTTTAGTCAAAAAGATCATCGTAATTGTAAACGGTTTGCCTGTATTTGTGCACATTCACAATAAAAACAAATCTTTATGCATAAAATAAGCCTAAAGAAAATAGGATGCCACTTTCTGTCGTCTGATTTCCTTTTGCGCAGCACATACTAGGCTACTTGTTGCACAGTTTGTTGTTCATTTTCTTAATTTATTAAGTAAAAATGTATTCCTCATATAGGCCTATTTATTCATTTTTTTATATATATATATATATATATATATATATATATATATATACATACATATATATATAAAATGTAAAATATGTCAATCTTCTGTTCGTTATCTGGCTCGGCTCGGTGTTCATCTTCAGTTCTCTCTTCACAGCAGTTCAGTCAGTGTACTGTTTGAGTAAATGAATTACTCCGGGATATTGGTTTGTTTTAACTCAGAGGAAGTGTCAGACACATTAACAAAGTTAACAGCTTAAGTCATTTGTGGATTAATGCGTATTAGAGATGCGAATCGTTTAAAACGATTCAGTTCAAACTGGTTTGTTGGTGAACTGTTTCAAAAAGATCCGGTTACATTGAATGATTCGTTCACGAACTGGATATCACAAACTGCTTTGTTTTGAACTCTCTCACAACAGACACGGAAGAGAAGACAATGAAGATGAACGGAGGTCTTACGGGTTTGGAACGACATGAGGGTAAGTTATTAATGACATAATTTCGATTTTTGGGTGAACTAACCCTTTAAGGAAATGCTGTACAAATATAAATATAAATATGAATGCAATGTAAGGATTATATGTACATTATGAACAGAGCAATGTAGGATTATATACACATTATGAACAGCAGGAACGTGAGAGCTGTGGTAATAAATACAGTTGGATTGAGTGTGCAAACGTATTGTTAAACAATGTATTCTATGCAAAATAACAGTAATGCAATGATATTTTTATAGAAGTAGTTTACTGTGCTCTGTACAGAAGTACTGTGAGGAGTGCAGTAAAAGAGCAGGTGCAGGTTAGATTGGTGTTGTGGAGTTCAGAAGTGTCACAGTCTCGGGGAAGAAGCTCTTCCTGAGTCTACTAGTGCGAGAGCGTAGGCTCCTGTAACTCCTGCCGGATGGAAGGAGGGTGAAGAGTTCATAGTGAAGATGAGAGGCATCCTTGATCATGTTTCTTGCCCTGCCCAGACAGCGCTTCTGATAAATGTTCTCGATGGAAGTTAACTGGGTGTCAGTGATCCATTGAGCAGTTTAAGGCTCCATAAGAAGTAAAGGTGCTGCTGTGTCTTTTTGACCAGGGTGGAGGTGTTTTAGTTTTCTCCACCCACTGGAGTGCTTTGTGGTCAGATGCAGAGCAACTGCTGTGTCATACTGAGATGCAGTTTTTAATTTGTCAGGTTTTTAATGATATCTGTTGACTCAAACGGTTTGAGTTGAGTGCAGGAGCTTCAGATTTTCTGTGTCAATGAGCAGATAATGGTTGTTCGCTCAAAGGTCTTGAATTAATGTTTTAATAATTGTCTTTCCATTTACCGTTTATTCTTCACTTATTGCATTATCTATGTTCTTGATAGTTGAAGGTTACACTGTTGTTACAAGTTACTCCTGTTGTATTAACACTACAAGTGCACTAAATGTATAAATTAAATAATTGTTTTTCTATTTAATATTTTACTTATTGTCTTACCTGTGGTCTTGATAGTTGTTTATCTAATTACCTTTTATGTGTTACACTCTCCCTTTACTGGTTTTATATACCTTACTGTAAACTGAACACATTTACCTCAATGTGATGCACAAATAATGAGATACAGAATTGATCAATTTCGCCATTTATTGTTGTAACAGGTGGTATGCAATATGCATAACAATGATAATGCTGTTCATGCATAGACAACATTTAATGTAAGGCTGTGAAAACCATAAATAGCATCCAAAATAACAGTAGTTTATTTAAGGTACATTTCTGTATATGTATATAAATGCACATACATACACGTGTATATCACCCTCTTCACATGAACCCTGAGGTGATCTATCTGCCGTGTTTCCTCCACATCTTCTGCCTCCAGCTGCGTCCTCTGGTGAATGCAGGTATTTTCACTTCTGCACACACGAGTCCAACACTGTCTCTGTCACATCCACCATCTGCCAACACCAAGTCTCCAGGTAATAGTTTATTAAGAAGGCCATTATTCTCAGCCACATGTTTGTCACTGACATGACCTCCCCACATGAACGAGAGAGATCCTTGTGGTGTGATGCCAATGAGATACTTTAGGATGTGCTGGTGTTTGTAGTGGGGAAATGTCTGTGCTCTAGCTTTGAGATTTAATGCTCTTTTAATTTCAAAGCTGTCCACAATAACTGCTACTCGATTATCGTGAATTTCAAGTTTCGTCTTTTCTGCATTGTCTTTTCATCGTCTGAACTGCTGTTGATCTTCTCCAAACTGATTTCTGTCTGTTTGTTTTCTTACTGACTATTATTGGAGCAATATCATCAATAACATTCTTAACTTTTGAGTTGAAGGAATCAAGGAGAATATCAACAGAGTCTGCAGAAATGCTTGGTGTTAAAGATATCGCCTCCATAAATAGTTCACTTGTGTTCTCGTTAATGCATCTCCTTCTGACAGAGACAGATCTAGATTCAGTGTTAGCAGAGATCAATATATCAAAGAAAATACAGAAGTGATCAGATAGTGCTATGTCTTTAATAACAATGGATGAAATGTTTAGACCCGTACTGATGATTAAGTCTAGAGTGTGTCCATCTTTGTGTGTGTGTCCATCACACGCTGAATCAGGTCGTATAACACTGATAAATGCATGTAATTCACTAAATCTATCATGATCAAAGAAGCTTTTGTGTTGGGATATATTTATATCTAATGTGGTTTGATCTGTTGTCTTGACAAACAGCTTCGACATCAGCATGTATATTATTAGATGAATGTGGTCAGTGTATCTTTTAGTAGTTTAAAGTCTTATTTTCTTCTGCTTATATGAACTAAACATTTTTACTTCCACTCCACACAAAATGCCATATGAAAATATGAGAGAGCACACAGTTACAACAAGTGATCTGTTCTGGATCCATAAAGCAGTTGGAGAATCTGTGAAATCAGTCTGAGAGGAGAAACTATTTGATCAGACACGAAGAACAAACCGACTGAAGACAGTTACAGGAGAAACCAGAGTCAAAGACTCTCAGGATCTCAGGATCAAACACTGCTTTAACACATTTTTAACATCTGTATTTGGCTCAGCTTATTTCTGTTGAACATGACAGCATTGATCTCCAGGAAGCTCAGAAGAGCTGATGATCTTGTGCATCAATGCTGAATAAATAGAGGGTTATTTAGCTGACAGGAGAGTTTGACTTCACTTTACTACAGAGCAGCCTCACATCAGCTCATCTGTCTCATCTCTCATTACTGATCCAGTTTGTCTCTTCATATCTGTGGACTGAAACCGCTCAAGATGTTTGACAGAGTTTGGTTCTGGTTGTGTTTGTGGAATATGTTTGGTGAGTTTGAAATGTGTATTTTTTTCTCTCAAATATGTGTGTGTGTTTTTCTAAATATCCTTTATATAAAAACAGTGAAGCTCAAACAGCAGCAGCTTTAGTTTCAGTCGTGACGTGATTCTCATCTGAAGAGTTTTCTGTGTATGAATTCAGCTCAAATCAACTTCAGTTCCTGTGTCGGCAAATGGGTTTTATTCAAAATCACCATGAATGTTTTTTCGTTTTGTTGTTTGGATATAATTGGTCCAAGATTTACATTTGAAACTGTTTACTTCAGTAAACCTTCACCTTAATCTGTGACAAACTCTGTCTGTGTTTGTTCTTCAGGTGTGTTTCTGATTCAGATGAAGTGAAGTCAGTGTCTGTGATGGAGGGAGATTCAGTCTCTCTACAGACTAACACTGAACTACAGACAAATGATGAGGTATTCTGGACATGTGGACACTCAGAGACTCGTATAGCTCAAATTGATAAAGACACTGGAAGATTCTCCACATGTGATGTTCTTGATGAGAGATTCAGAGACAGACTGAAGCTGGATCATCAGACTGGATCTCTGATCATCACAAACACCAGAAACACAGACTCAGAAGTGTAAGACGTAACCATCAGAAGTAGGAAAGAGACCATGTACAGATTCAGTGTCTCTGTTACCGTCTCTGGTGAGTCAGATTTACAGTGCTATTTCTGCTGCTGGTCTTCATAATAATAATAAGATAATTAAGATATAAGCAGAGGTTTTGATGTTTGTTTAAAAGTAATAGTTTGGTTTGCTGTCACCATAATGGTGGTAAGTGTTGGCTTTAGTTGTGCAATTTAACTCTTGACTTGTTAGTGTTGTTCTTCAGCTGCTGTAATCTTTATTATGGCAAAAAAAGCAAGATAACATGATGATTGGATGATGCTGGTTGCTTGCTGATGATTAAGACATCACATACGTGTTCTGGTTCCCTGGTTTCATCCAATCTAATGTATGGTGTTAGTTGCATATTATTTATTGAAATGACTCAATGGGTCAACAGTCTGAGACCCAGCTGAATGTAGAGCAGATATTTTCAAGGACTTGAAAAATAAAAGTACTTTTCTTTGTCAAACGAACATCAAGATTCAGTGTATGAATCTCTACAATGGTGACATGCTTCATGCTGCAATGTATTCTGGGTCTAACCCTTCTGTGGTTCATGAACAATGTAATTGTAAAAGAACAGACAAAAGTCCATATGATAAAAATCAGCAAGGTCGTATGCAATGCAACACATTTGCTATAGACACTAATACTAAATTAATAGCATAAATAAAACTCCAGATAAAACCAGTTGATCAGATCGTTTTATGATGCAATTTTTAACATCAGCAAATAACCATCACTTGATTACTTTTTTTTTCTCACTGTTTTTGCCATAACAAATATAGTTACATCAGTCAAACAATGAAAAGACTCAAACTGTCTAACTACTGATCAATAGGCTACTGTAGAATTAACATTAGTAAAGTTCATTAGCAATTCATATTTTTATGAAAACATGTTTTAAGTTGTGATTTACCACCACTGGCACGTCATCGGACCTTTTGTCATCGCAGTCCCAAAGGGGTGTCCCCCCAGGGGTCCCTTATTTTTCTGTATTGAAGGTGGCAACCCTAGATCTCAGTGACCTTTGAACTGAGTTTGGTCGTACAATGTTATCACATAGGTTGGGGCGAGCCAATTAACTGCCTTAAAAACAAACAATAAAACTTTAAGAGGTAAAAAACTGTATTATTTAGAGATGTTTAAGATATATATTATTATTCTCAGGGAGGTAAAGTAAGTCAGATCTGTTCTGTCTCATAAGCGTATGAGTTCATCTTCACAAAACAGGTCACAGAAGACTTCTCCGTGGTCTGTTCTTAGTTATAAATCAATGCCAGGGAGGCAGACGTGTGTTATATACTACTACAAGTCTGTTTATTTATTACAATTAGTAAGTAAGCAGTACAAATATTCTACAATTACTGTGTCAGTATTAGATAAAGTAAAAATGTGAGTTGTTTGTTCAAGGCAATATCAGCGATGGTTCTGGAGTCGGAGAGCTCTTCAGGTCTGGAAGCTGTATCTGATTTCATCATCACTTCAGTCTTTTATAGACTTCAGGTGGATCCCAACTCTACATCAGGAGTGCCACTGCAAAACAGTGCATTTAATACAATTCAGAGTGCTTCCATAGACAAGGATGAAACTTTACGTTTGGGAGTTTAAAAAAATAATAATAAAAAAATCTCACTGAAATGTACTGTGTTGTAGGTGCTAACAGTGGCTTCATTTACATAAGAATTTATTTCAGGGTAGACCGAAAGAAAGGATTGAAGATAGGAGAGAATTACAGATGACTACCAGGCAAAAGAGTTCATACACTACATAACAGAGGATGAGAGAAAAAAGACGAGGGCCAGATTATCAGATGTCAAGTTCATCTCAGTCATGTCAGATGATCTCTGGACAGTGCAGTGATTGAAGAAGAAATGCTCTACGTCACAAGTGCCACTGAGGGCAAGGTCAAAGCTGATTTAGATTCAAAGCCAGATGCTGCAAATCTAGCTGAAGCAGTGTGTAGTATAATGGGAAGTGGAGTCAGCACTCAATGGAGAAACAAGCAAGTGTCAATCACCATAGATGGAGCATCTGTAATGACAGGGGTAAACAACGCTGAAGTTACTAAACTTGGAGGTTACTAAACTTCTTTTCAGCACTGCTAGATTTAGTGATGTGAACAGTGGTGTCCTGCAGGAGATGCGGCTGACCAGTTTCCAGTGCTGGCCAGAGACAGACACCAGTTCAGGTTAGCAATTCACATGTAAAGAGCAAATCTTCATCAGTCACTTCCGACCTCTTTTACTGTCTGCTGAAGTGAATGTGGAGTTGATCCCTGATCAATGGACAGTTCTCAAGACTGAACTTCACACAGCAGGAGGTACTTGATGTTTGAGAAAAAAAAACATATGTAGAATTGATGTTTCTGATGCTCTCCTCACAATCCCTGCAACTACAGCTGACTGTGAAAGAGGGTTCAGTGTTATGAAGCAGGTAAAGAGTGACTGGGGCTCACACCTAAAAGATGAGACCCTCTCTGACCTCCTTAAACCCAGTTGTGCTCACCTGACATCAAAGACTTTGATCCAAACACAGCCATTGACATCTGGCACGCTGACAGTTTGTGCTCACGCAGACCTGACTTTCTGCACAAACACCGAACAAGAGGAACAGAGGATGGCTCAGATTCTGATGGCACATCTGAAGAAGAAGAAGAAGAGCTCTGAAGACGTGATTCAGATGATAGATGAAGTGTTTGCACTTTCTGTGCATATTTTGTTCTATGCATTGTACTTTATATGTGTTTTTCATGTGAACAATGTTAATAAAATGATCAAATGCATTCAGTGGCACTCATAATTTATCTTATTTTCACCGGAAAATAAAAATGGCTAGTGGAAATTCTGATTGGCTGGTAACTTTAGAAAACAATTTTAATTTTGAACCCTGGTTAGCAGTATAAGTGAAGGGAGGTTTTTGTCCCAGTAAAGTTGCATTCATTTAATCCTATTTTTAAGTATGATAATTCAAACACACTATATTGTTGCACACTGTTTTATAATGTACTACAGGACTGAAATATAAATATCTAGCACATGAGTGATAGCGGGCTGTAGTTTGGACACTCCTGGTTTAAAGCCTATTGTGACATTTGCAGCTATCACAACAGTATTTATTTATTAATCTGTGATGAACTGTGTTTCATATAAAACACAAAACCAGAATACTTAATTAAGTTAAACTCAAACTTAACTTTAAACTTCTTTATTCTTCATCCTTCATCAATGAGGCTGAAGAACCATTAGTTTATAAAGCAGTTCATCAGATTTTGTGCTTCACTGATGTCTTCACAGACATTTTCTACATCTCTCTTAGTCACATGTTCTCCTGTTCTCATGAAGTGCTTTGAACGGCTAGTCATGCACCACATCAAATCTGCTCCCCCCCCCTCCCTGGACCCCTTCCAGTTTGTATATCGCTCCAACCGCTCGACCGATGATGCCATCACAACTGAGCACTCACACATCTGGACAAAAAAGACTCATACGTCAGAATGCTGTTCATAGACTTCAGTCAGCATTCAACACAATCATCCCTCAACAGCTCATCTACAAACTGGTCCAGCTGTATTTTAGATTGAATCTGTATCTATCTGTATTTTTAGGTTCTACTGTTAGTGTTATCTGTATGCACCGTGAGCCTGAGAGTAACACAATTTCAATTCTCTGTATTTATGTACTGTACATGTGGAAGAATTGACAATAAAGCAGACTTGACTTCATTATAGTCTGATAAACCATCTTATTTGCTTCTAACAAATTTATTTCTGAATTTGTACATTCCTATTTTTAATACGGAACACTACTTTTTTAGTCTTTAATATGGGATGAGTCTCTTTTCAACCCTCAGCTGGACAAAGTAATGATGGAATCAAAGACCAGTTGGACATTGAGCCTATACACAATAAAGAAGCAGAAACTGTAGAACAAGTATTAATACTGTACCCTAATATGAATTGAAATAATTTAAAGTAAGAAATAAATACAAATCTCTGCATGTGTGACATTTGAAGTGAATATGATAGATAACAGTCCAGGAAGAGTGAAAATAATAATGCAGTGTTTAAATGTATTCCTTGTAATATCCTCTCTCTAGTACAGCAGGTGGCAGTAACTGTTCAGCTCGCTCGAGACTCTCCAGTAAAACCCACGAAGAAGAAGAAAACGAAAGTAACTGCAGAAAACACACAGATCGCAAGAGAAAGCGTTGCTCGTTGGATTTGATGCATGCCATGTCCTAGAAAACATTTTTCATTTACAAGCTTAGCAAAAACATACTTATAAATCTCTTCTTAGTGCACAAGACTGCAAGTATGTTTTCAAAAATGGGTTTTATTGAAAACGAATGTGTTTCTGAAGGTTTTTCAATTTTCAATTTTTATGTTGTTGTCTTCGTGACGCGAATTCGAAAGTGTTTTTAAACCAGACATTTCTCATTAAGATCATTTGGTTATTCTACATGGCAGTGCATTTGATTGTAACTCACTTTATTTTATATAGTGTTTTTTTTTTTTTTTTTTTTTTTGCTGTTGCTGCTAACTGAACATATTTCTTCTTCTCATTAACCTCATCATCTCCAGGTCACACTGAACAGCAGATTGTTGTCTCAAGCCAGTGCTGATCAATGACAGTTTAGCTGCAGTCTGTCAGAGAAGAGAGGAAAGATGAGTCTCTCACAGAAACAGAGGTAAGACTGAGTCTGTTTTCAGACAATCATTTTAAACACTGCTGCACTTTCAGAGGATTGCTGGAGAAAACTAAACCTTAACAAACTGTGTTTTATATTTACAAATGATTTGCAGAACTTCAGAGCTTCAGAACTTCCTAATTTAAAAAAAAAAACATAAAATACAATAAACCCCACACCTAGATAAGTGTATACAGAGTTGATAAACAAATGTGAGTCTGTAAACAAGAATGACTGCTCTCTTTAAAACTTTGCAGATGTTTCTGTGAAGGACTAGAGAAAATGTGTGTCAATATAAAACACAGATGAAGCTCCTGTAGAAAGTTTCTCTTCTCTCTTTGTGTCATTAGTGTAAGATCAGGCTCACATGTGTCTGTGAAGAGTGACTGGTCAAAGGATGACGGACCATACTTCAGTGAGAAAAAAACATCTATCAAAAGGTATTTATTATCTTTCACATTATAAAGTTGTGTTGGCTTATTTCTCCACTAAGATGCTTGTGATAGAAATGAATGAAATAAAAAAAAAAAAAATGACTGATTTCCTCTTTATTGAACTCAGTATGGAGCTTCTTTCCAGTAACACAATCACACAAGCAGACACAAGGAGGTATAAATTAACCATGGAAAATAGATCATGCAGCCAAACATGAATATGTCTTTCCATCGATCCATAGTCATAGATGAACAAATGCATGTCTATACTGTGCTTCATTACCATCCTCAACAGTGAAGCTCTTTAAATGAGACTGAAGGAGCTTCTGTAGTAAAGTGTTTTGTTCTTTGTGTCATTAGTGTAAGATCAGACTCACATGTGTCCAGCTCTGTGTCTGTGAAGAGTGACTGGTCAAAGAGAGAACCACTAAACTTCAGTGAAAAAACAACATCACGAACCAAACGGTATTTGATGTGTTTCTGATTTTTCTTTACACATAGACTGTCAGTGAAAAAGTATCATAAAACCTATAGTCCATACATTTATCACAGTATTATTTATTTTTTTTGCTTAAATATTTGCAAGATATTTTGGTGGGGTTTTTTTTCCCCTAAAAATGCAGTGTTTTGATTTATTTACTCTCAGGCTTCAGTATGAAACATTAGATCCAGATTTACAGTCTCACAGGAACCACAATAATTTTACAGACAGTCTCCTGCAGATCTTCCAGGTAATAAAACACATTTTCAAGAATATTTAATAATGATAATAAACAAATATGTTATTGAATAATAGTGTGACAGAACTTTTATTTCTACTTTTTCTTTTTGAGAACCTATAAAACAAGAAAGAAAGCCTATTTTTATTCATATTTACAACAAATTACTTGTTGTCTCAACTTGATTTTTGATGAATATGTTTAATTACTGAATAAATACTTTTTAACCAAATATAGGATTATTTTCTGTCATTCATTCTTGTCTTTCTTTGTAGGACCTTGAGAGCAAAATAATGACATTTCTAAAGAAAGAACTGGAAAAGTTTAAGAAAATATTACAAAAAGAGGACATGCAATACTTTGTGAAGGACTTTAATGAGAACAGATGCAGTATGAAAGAAGCAGCTCTTGATCTCACGCTCTACTTCCTGAGAGAGATGAAGCAAGATGAAGCTGCTGATACTCTAGAAGGTAAGAGACTCGTGATCATCTGTCAGAGTGTCACTTATAAATGTAGAGAGAAAATAAGATTAAACAATATCTGTGTTTTTGTTTCTGTTTAGATGAGCTGTTCTTCATTCATCAGCTAAAGTGTAGCCTAAAGAAGAAGTATCAATGTGTGTCTGAAGGAATTGCAAAGCAAGGAGACTCTACACTTCTGAAGAACATCTACACAGATCTCTATATCACTCAGGGTTGTAGTGAACAGGTCAATACTGAACATGAGGTGAGACAGATTGAAGTTGCTTCCAGACGTCATGAATCACAGGAGATACAGGTTGAGTGCAAACATTTGTTTGAAGCACCTGAACAAGACAAGCAGATCAGAACTGTACTGACAAAAGGAGTTGCTGGCATCGGAAAATCAGTCTCTGTGCAGAAGTTTGTTCTGGATTGGGCCGAAGGAAAAGAAAATCAAGATATCAGCTTCATATTTCCTCTTCCATTTAGAGAGATGAACTTAAAGGAGGAAGAAAAACTAAGTTTGATGGACCTTATAACTCAGTTTTTCCCAGAGACAAAAGGACTGAACCTTACAAGAAGAAATCAATTCAAAGTCTTGTTCATTCTTGATGGATTGGATGAATGTCGACTTCCTGTAAACTTTAAGGATAATGAGACGTGGTCTGATGTTTCATCACCAGTCTCTCTGGATGTTCTCCTGACGAACCTCATCAAGGGAAATCTGCTTCCTTCTGCTCTCATCTGGATCACCAGCAGACCAGCAGCTGCCAGTAAGATTCCTCCTGACTGTATCGACCGGCTGACAGAGATACGAGGATTCAATGATGCACAAAAGGAGGAGTACTTCAGAAAAAGATTCACAGATGAGAATCAGGCCAAAGAAATCATTGATCATGTTAAACAATCAAAGAGTCTCTTTATAATGTGCCACATCCCAGTCTTCTGCTGGATTTCAGCCACTGTTCTCCAGAACATTTTAGAGGAGAAAAGAAATAATGTTGTGAAAAACAATCAGGCTGATGATGTCTCCACAACACTGCAGGAGTCAAATACTGAAGACACTCCTAAGACTCTGACACAAATGTACACACACTTCCTCCGATTTCAGATCCAGCAGAGCAGACGAAAGTATGATGGAGAACATACACCAGATGTTTCCTGGGATAAAGATGCCATCTTTTCACTGGGGAAACTGGCATTTGATCAGCTGGAAAGAAACAATGTGATCTTCTATGACAGAGATCTGGAAGCCTGTGGTATTGATGTCTATAAGGCATCAGTGTACTCAGGCATGTGTACCCAGATCTTTAAGGAGGAAACAGGGATCACTCTTGGTACCATGTACTGCTTCGTTCACTTGAGCATTCAAGAGTTTATTGCAGCCCTTTATGCACATCTGTTTCTAGACATAAAGAAGAAAAGTATATTTGTTCATGAGTCTACAAAATGGAAATATAAAAGTAAAACCATGATTGATTTGCTCAAGACTGCAGTGGACAAGGCACTAGAGAGTGATAATGGACACCTGGATCTTTTTCTTCGATTCCTCCTTGGTTTGTCACTCCAGTCCAATCAGAAACTCTTACAGGGTCTGTTGACACAGAAAAATAGAAATGAGCAGAGCAAAAAGGAAATAGTTACATACATCAAGCAGAAATTAGAGTCTAATCTGTCTCCAGAGAGATCCATCAATCTGTTCTACTGTCTGAATGAACTGAACGACCAAACTCTGGTGAAAGACATTCAGACCCACCTTAGCAAAGGAAGTCTCTCATCTGCTGATCTTTCACCTGCCCAGTGGTCTGCTTTGGTCTTTGTGTTGTTGACATCAGACGAGGAGCTGGAGGAGTTTGAGCTTCAGAAATTCAAGAAATCAGACGAGTGTCTCATTAGATTATCAGCAGTCATCAAAACCTCCAAAAGAGCTCTGTAAGTTATTGTTTTTTGTTAATGTTTTGTAAAATTGCATTAATCTACATTGATACATAGCAGGTTTGGACAACCCTGATCTATAGTGATTATTAATCATATACCAATTATAAGTATATATCTTTGTTAGGGTTAAATAATAACACACATTGTTTAACTTTATTATTATATTTTTTTATATAAAGAGCAATGATATTTTACTAGATTTACATGGGATTTATGTAGAAATTTCTGTTTTCAGCAAGCTGTTTAGTTACAGAAGAAGCATGTCATGTTATTATAAACCACATTGTTCCATAGTTATTTCCACTCCAATATGCAGTTCAACTTTCATAAACTTATGCTATAAAGAAGATATAGAAACTCACCAAGATGATAGAGCAGCACTTATATATATATATATATATATATATATATATATATATATATAATCATTGCCATTAATGATATAAGCTTATTATTCATATACATATTTTATTAAACTGAATACAAGCATGCTAGTGTCAATCTCTGGTTCATGTTTTGTCTTTATTGCCCTTATTTGGTCCTTCCTGTTCCTGTCCTTTTTGAGTGTATTTGTCTCCAGCGGTGTGTATTAATTTATTCCCAGGTGTTTCCCATTGGTGTCCATGTATTTTATAGTGCGTTCTGTGTGTAGTTCTTTGTCAGCCATCAAAAGTCATTCTTCAGTCAAGGCCGCCGGCCGTGGCTCTCTCTGGCCTGCTGGTTGCGCTAAAGACAAGCCGACCAGCCGCCCAGAAACCAAGTCTGCCTGTCGTTCCCGAGTAAAGCTGGCCGTCTGGCAAGCCTGCCGGTTCCTGCTGTACCAAGCCCACCAGTCGTTCAGCACTCTAGTTCGCCAACCTTCACCCCGATCCGGAAGAGGAAACTAGGGAGGAGGAGAAGGGTGTCATCTCCAGCCCCAAAGCTCTCTCCTGTGCGATCCCCAGCCTTTGTTAATAAAACCATTTTGATTTATTCACTTCTCATCTCCTCCCTCCTTCAATCCCGTGCTCCTCGTGTGAAATGCGACAGCTAGTTTGTTTTATCTACAACATTTGAATGAATACAATTCTATTAATTATGCAGTATATATGTTTTCTTCTGTTCATGTAAAAATTGTTGGTATAAATTTAATTTTTGTGTTTAACAAATTTATTATATGCATCTAACTCTGTGATTTTATTAATTTTTATTGTAGGTTAAATGATTGTGGCTTAACAGACAAAAGCTGTCCAGCTCTGGCTACAGTTCTTGGATCAGATTCCAATCTAAAAGAGCTGAACATGAACTATAATAATCTGCAGGATTTAGGAGTGAAGCTACTCTGCACTGGACTTAAGGATATAAATTGCAAATTAGAGATACTGAGGTAAGTTTTGTGACCAATCCTAGTGTTTGGTTAGAATTCAGATCCATCTGTTAACATGGACCTCGTTAATTTGCTACAGATTTGAAGGCAGAACTGCTTCAGCTCAGTGAAATTATTTGGCTTTATTCCAGCATGAACTCTACGTTGCAGGTTCTAACCCAGCATTTCAATGTGATTTAAGAGTGGAATTATGTTAGGCCATTTCTAAACTTAAATTTTCTTGTTTTTCAAACATGAGGTTGATTGTATGTTGTAGGGTTGTGCCGATAGACGATAGAATCTCTTGATAGTCAAGACGATATTAGGCTCATTCTCCTATTAATGTATTAAATTATAGGCCTAATAATAATAATAACTATTATTATTTTTATTAGGCAGCCTTTTATAATTTGGCTATCAAACTGCCCAGCTATTTCACTTCAGCACCAAATTTCACACACACAAACACACGTGCGCGTCGGTGAAGGAGTTGTAACGATTTGACTCGGATAACTCGTTAAATCCATGAAATGAAAGAGATAGAAGATAGAAGACAAACATGTTAATAACCAATAACAGACAATTCATGGACACAGTTGGTCCTGGTCTAAGAAAAAGAGATGGAATAATATCCTGAGGACAATTAGTTGGTTTTTGGTGACCAACAACTTCATTACACGAGGTGAAATCAATAGGTTCAAACTCTGAGCAGGTAGAAGGACATAATGGAACATCATACAAACAGTATATTGAGTTAGACAGCTGGGATCTTAATGTTGTGATCTTCTCAACAAAAAACTTTCCAAAATCATAGAAGTAGACGACTCTAGAAAAGAATGCAGAGATGGATATTAGACAGAGTTAATAGTAGAAAAAAGAACTTGAGGTTTGTGACAATTGTTTGTGATAAGTTCAGACAAATATTTGCTTTTTGTAGCCCTTACAGCTTTCTGAAACATGTTATAGAAGTTCCCCAAAACTTCATAAGAAACCTGCAATCTGTCCTTCTTCCATCTTCATTCAGCCTGTCAACAAGTCCGTCTCAGAGTATGCATATTGTGTGCGCCAGGGCACAGGTACAGGCTTATGAATTTTATACTTCAAGGGGGCAATATAATTCATGATGTCAGCACAAGTATAATTAAAAAGATTAAGATGTGCATCAGCATCCAGATTAAGCAGAGTAGAGTCCAACTCCAGTTTGTTGCAGACTTAATGGCAGTTGAAAATGATCAAACATGAAAGATCAGATGCTGCAGCTGCTGTTGTTTTGATGATAAATGTCAGAACAGTTTAGTTGTGTTAAAAGTTACAGCTTAATCAGACATTTTGGGTTACTAGATGTGCTGGTGTCCAGTAGTTTGGTGCCTCAATTAACATTTATGATTGTGTTATTGTGGACATTTCTCATGAAAAACAAATTCAGTGTGATTTATTATCCTGATTGTTTAAATGTTACTGAATGCACTGTACATTAATTTCCATCAAGCTCAGATTCACAACACTGTAGATCTACTACAGCAGATCTATCACAGACCACAAACATGTGATGTGTGTCACGAGAGGATCAGTGATAACACACACACATACACACACACACAGACACACACACACATACGTCTGAACCTGCAGTTCCTCTCATAATGAGCACAATTACTGTTGCATCAACACAGACATCAGTTAAATAAAACTATCCAGAGCAGGGGTGGGCGATATGAGCTAAAATTCATATCACAATATTTTACACTGTCCAGGAGATCTTGATATTATATTGTGATATGAGAAAAAAAAATAATGGCACAATATTTTAACCTTACATAACTAGAAAAAGTGAGCGATTGGACATAGACCTAGAAAATGTTTTTTTATTGTTTCATTGTTTTTCTCAAAAAGTGGGGCCTCTAAGAATTAAATTAAGTGAAATATTGTGTGTTTGAGTTGGCCAGTGGTTGCAAACTTTTTCTGTCGGGCCTCTCTTTTGTAGAGAAAAATATTTTCAAGGTCTCCTCACCCCTTCTTCTTCTTCTTCTTTTTTTTGAGAGAGTCTCTTACGCTCACCAATGCTACATTTATTTATTAAAAATACAGCAAACACTGTAATATTGTGAAATATTATCAATTTAAATGATCTATTTGAATGTTTTAACATATAGGCTTCTGTATTCCTGTCTGCTGTAGACGCTTAGAGCAGAACCATGCATCGTTCATTTATATTTCTACATGACTCCCTGCAATACAACTCTGATTCATCAATCACACATATAGTGGTCTGTTATTGATACAAGCACAACTGCTACAACTGATAACTGAGTGCTAATGTTGAGCTCATTAAAATATGTCAGATTAATATTTTGTGTTCAATTATTTACTTGGCCACATGATAAGTGGTGAAATGATACAGTGTAGTCTTTATCACCCTGCAGAGGTTTATTTAGCAGAATGATCTGCTGACTGTACACTGTGCCTCAGTTTGGGAACCACTGGAGCAGGTGATCTGTGCTCTATTAGTTTGGTCTGTTACAATGCTCTGTGTTTGATTACTAATGTCTGTGTAGCACACAGAGGACAAAAACATTCAGCCTCGGCTCTTTATCATCATTTGTGTTAGTCCAGTGTTTGGTGAATTCTGCTACATAATAATAGGAAGAGCCAGCATCAAAAGATGAACTTAATATATCACTATGAACGCTTAGCTGTCACAAGCTAGTTATCTCTTTGCTAACTTTCCTCATCTCCTGCTTAAAAGCAGAAAAATCTTCTGATTTTTGAGAATCATGATTTAGTTAGCTTCTGCCCCAGAGTTTATTTTAAAGAATTTACTTTTGACTTTCTTAAAACGATTTGTATATTTAAATGTTCAACTGTTTAAACTTGAACTGTACTTTTCGTTACAAACAATGTTTGACAATCTTTAAATGTTTTGTGATGCAGTGCACACTGAATTGATTCCAGCTTCATCTTCTCTTCTGCAGGTTTTTGGGTCCTGCTGCAGATGAAGGCTGTCAGTATGTGACTGGAATTGTGGGTAAAAACCCGTTACTCCTGAGAGAGCTGGATCTGAGGGAACATGAACTAGGAGACACAGGAGTAAATCAGATCTCTGCTCTACTGCAGGATAAACACTGTAGACTCAACACACTGAAGTGAGTATCTTACATCATTTCACATGTTACATGACTAGTAATGTTACAGTCGTCTATTTTAATTCTCATGTGAGTCTGACCTCACGTTATAAATCTTGGAAGAGCCAAGACATTTTTTTTTTTTATTGTAGAATAGAACATGGTCAACATGTGTGACACAACTTAACTATATACAAAACCAAGGTTTGCATATGTATAAAATAAAATAAATAAATAATAATGAATAAGTAAATAATAAATAGATAAAATAAATGGAGGGGGGTCAGTTGTGCACAAGCACAGATCTAAGATTCGTGGTTTGAGATTTTTGGTTTGGCTTTATTAATTCTTGCTGTTGTGTATTCCAACAATTCCATATTTTTGATTTCTATAAGCCACATTTTAAACGCTGGGGATGTAGGTTCATGCCAGATTTTAAAAATGATCTTTTTGGCCACAGTTAGAGCAGTGTGAAGGATCCTTCGCTGGTTAACATTCAGATTGAGCTCAGCATCATCATTCAACAAACAAAGACTGGGATGTTTGAAAATAACCACGTCACACAGCTCTGTCAAAACTTGAAAAACCTGATCCCAGAATTCACCAACATGTTGACACTCATAAAACATATGCATATAAGTCCCCACAGTATTTGAACTACAGATTGAGCAGAAAGGGGTAGGCAAGCGATTCATTTTGTGGAGGACATATGAAGTAGCGTAAACCTTGTGAATGAGTTTATAATGTATTCGTTGGTGAGCAAGATTTTTGGACATCGTTGGAATACTTTCCCAAATCCAGTCCCAGTTGGGTTTGAAAGGGGCAGATCCTTTTCCCATATAGTAGTGATGGGGAGTGTGCCGCAGCACTGCTTGAGTGATCTGTTATAAATGAATGACACTGCTCCTCGTGCCTGAGAATAATTCACACAGTCCAACAGAGGATGAGAGTCCAGATTACGGTTCCACGGTACGACATATGCACACATTGCCCTTCTCAACCTTAAATACAGAAAATAGGAATGACCAGGAAGATTGTAGCAGTGTTTCAGGTCTTGAAAGGACCTTAATCTGTGATCGTTGAATATATCACTCAAGAGCCAGGACATTTTTAATATAACTCTGATTATATTTGTCTGAAAGAAGAAATTAATATACAGTGATATAATGGATCATACCACTTTATTTCTGTGTGACTAATTTTCAGTCCTGATAAATTAATTAATTATGATCAATGTATCTCTTATTATTGTAAAACATTGATGCTTTTTTATTTAAATCTTTAACAAAGCAAGCAAAAAAACGTCTGTTTTTATCATGTTTGTTTTGTGATAGCGCTGGATCCAGTGACTTATCTGTTATTAGTTTTCTGATAACTTCTTTGTTTGTGAAATGATGGAGTTTGACGTTGTGTCTAACACAACTGAACAGAACCGGTCCAGACTGGGCTTTATTCTGTGCAGGCATTGCTTCTTCAGTCTGACCTGTTTCAGAGAAATATTACTGTACTTCACATCTACACACACAGACAAACCTACAGTTTTATTTAGATGTGCAAAGTTGAATCTGTGTAGCAAAGCTGATCAAGTCACTGGACAGAGCAGAGCGAATGCATTTACGTTGTAGTGATGTTCAGACCAGAATCAATTTAAACACAAATACACAGCAGTCAGGACTTTATTTTAGACAATATGATCAGTTTTAGACAAAAGATGAAATAAGAATTATATGACAGGAATAAAAAGATTAAAGATTGTAACACCTTTCACACAAGGTTGTTATGAGAAGTGAAAATAATTTGGTTAAATGTACAACTTGTTTGTTTTTCTGTTTTGAAGACCACATTGTGTGAAATTATCCAAAGATATTCAGACTCTCTTCATCTGTTTGTTTTATCAAGACATTGTGACTTTATTAAATAGTTTTCTTCTATCTTCTCTCTATTTCTCAATGAAGATTAAGATGCTGTGATTTGACAGATGAAGGTTGTTCTGCTGTGACTTCATGAACATAACGTGTCTGATTCATTGTGTTTTCTCTTTCTGTCTTCAGTCTGTATAGATGCAGTATTACAGAGAAACAGTGTCTCATCCTGACTTCAGCTCTGAAATCAAACCCATCACACCTGAGAGAACTGAAGCTGAGCTGGAATGAACTACTAGGAGACTCTGGAGTGAAACACCTCAGTGATCTACTGATGAACACACAATTCAAGCTGGAGAAACTAGAGTTAGTATCATTATACTCTACAGCAGTTACAGTCAGATTGATTTATCATACATCATTTATTTCCAAAAATAAATGTACCCTTGTGTTCTTTAATGAAAATAACTATCACTTTCTCTCATAAACACATCTCTTCTCTCGTCTGATGATGTGAAGGAGGGAAAACCTGTCAGTCACATGAGATCACAGCAATAGACAACAATTATCAGCTTTTCATCTAAAATTAATTCCTGACCTGCAGTAAAAAATAAATAAATAAATAAATAAATAAGAACAAAATATGATCATAAAATGTACTTGTTGACTGTAAATTTAGATTTATGAACAGAAATTTCTTGATTTGTTACATTTAAACTCTTTTTTTTTCATGTTTTAATGTTATTGTAAAGTGGTTCTATAGTTGATCTTGTATCTTATTATTTTTTTTTTTTGGTCTGACTAAAGATTCTTCAGACTTGAAATGTAACTAATATCCTCAAATCCTATTTTGTTTTAGATTACGTTTATGGCTGAATGATTATTTATTTACTTATATTGTTTTTAGGTTTATTTATTGCACTGTATGTTGTTAACACATGATGAATTACTCACACATGAACATAACGTGTCTGATTCATTGTGTTTTCTCTTTCTGTCTTCAGTCTGTGTGGATGCAGTATTACAGAGAAACAGTGTCTCATCCTGACTTCAGCTCTGAAATCAAACCCATCACACCTGAGAGAACTGAACCTGAGCAGGAATCAAATAAAAAACACAGGAGTGAATCACTTATGTGACGTACTGAAGGATTCACGCTGTAAACTGGAGAGATTGAGGTCAGTAACATTCACAGACAAGAATCAAAATGATGAAAATCACTTTGTTTAACTCTTATGTGCTGTTCAAGGTCTTTTGAGACCCCAAATGATGTTTGCTGAAATAAAAACTAATGTTCCCTTTATCTAAATGACACGAGACTTTGTACGGTTGTCAACACTTGGTGCTATTCTTTATATATAAAATTATATTATTTTTATATAAAAAACTATTTTAAAAATATTTTTTTAATTAATACATTTTATACATTTACAAAATATCATAAATCCTTCAAAAAAAACTACATAAATGTAGAGTAAAAACATTAATAAATGACACATTTTGTAACAAAAAGTCCTTTTGTTGGCTGTGTTCTCTGGAGAGCCCAAACAGCTCGAGTGTCGTCCCCAAACGAACAGCACATAAGAGTTCAACAAAACACTTTATACTCAATATCTCATGATGAATGTGTTCACATTATATTTGTGAAAGATTCTTCATCTTAATGATTTGTTTGTAAGATGATCTATCTTCCTCTGTTTGTCTCTTTCTAGTCTTTATGACTGTGGCATTACAGATGTTTCTTCTTTAACTCAGTCTTTGACAAACACAAAAGCTCTGCAGTTTCTAAAAGAGCTTGATCTGAGATATAATATGATTGTAGACTCAAAGCAGAAGCTCATTGATGTGCTACGAGACTCAAACTGTGAACTGAGGTGAGTAAACTTCACTTTGTGATATTAAAGAGATTCATTTACCTCTGATATGTGAACAAATATATACTTTCAAATATTTGTGAAAAGAGTTTATCAAATGATCATCAAGCTTTATTTCAAAGGGTTTGTGTCTGAATGAAATGTAAAGTTGATAAAAATGTTGAACACAAAGGAGGAAAGAGAAGAAAAGCAGACTGTCACAGCTTTCTACAGCAACAGCTGCTTTATTAATGAGATCAGTAATAGTGAATCATTAGAGTTTGAAATAGATTTGTTCAGATTGTAGGAAAACGCTGGTAAAATCAGAGCAGATTCAGCTTCAGCTCACAGTCGTCCAGCATCACATGATCAATGTCTCTGTCTCTTGTGTGTTTTTACTTTGACAAGCAACACGTCACATTACTTTACACTTACTTTCTGTAAGAGATAATGTACCTCCAGCCGCTTGTTATCACAGAATAAACCCGACAGGGTGATCAGGACTTGTGTCCTCCTGAAGAGACTTATTCTGTGATAACATCCGGCTGCATCTGCATTATCACACTTATTATATGCTTTCTTGACACACAAGTGAAGAATTAGACACAATTTAGATTCAGCTAAACACTTCTGCTCAGTTAGCAACAACTTGAACAACAAGACACACTTTGAACAATGTCTCCTCAAGTCTACTATTAACAGGAATCTCCTGCGGTTTGGTTTGAGGGTAAATCCAGTCAGTAACTGAGGCACAAGCTAATAGCAGTTGTGTTTGAATGAAACGAGTGAGAGCGCGGTGCTGTGATACGAGAGAAGTCAAAGAAACGGCCGACTCAAATACCGTATGACTGTGTGTTATTCTGCTGCTAATGACACACACCTAATGAATAACACACCTCCGAATGTCACCACTGACCAATCAGAATCCAGTATTCCAGCGAGCTGTGCAATCATTTCACTTATTTACTGAGACCAACACAAACATGTTTAAACTAGAGACAAACAGCTTTAACTAGTGACACATTTAACTGAACGATTTGTGTTTTAAGACTAAATCACATTTGTGTTTGTTCCTTGTCATTTAATATATTTGGTGTTCACTCGTTAGTGTGTGTTTCTCTTTATATTGACTCAATAGAGACACAAACATATGAAGCATGAAACATATGATAGTAACTATTTTGTACTTTGATGATTTTATCTTCTGTTCTACCTTACAGTGTTGATGAAGATTAGCTTACAAGAATCTCTGATAGAGTTCAGTCACCAGAAGCTGATGAATGCTGTGTATCATAAAGTGAAGTGATCTTGAGAGGAGCAGTAAACATCAGCTGAAGATCCACAGAAGAGCTTCACTACTGTGTCTATGAGGAGAAATAAATGTGTGATAAATGTGTAAATATGATCCATACAGGTGAAGAGACTCAGACTTTACAATCAAATAATGCAGCATGTGTGTTACAAACATGATATTGAATGATTAATGTTGCTTTAGTATTCAAGCAGATGATCATTGTGTTTAATGTAAAGCTGGAACAGAGGAGGAAGAAGCTCAGATGAGTCTGTCTGGCTCTTCAGTTTAATAATATTTCTATTAAACTCATTCATAATGATTCAGATGTTTAAATGTGATTGTCAAGTGCAGCACTTAAATGTATCAAAAGATATAAAGCAAATCTACAATGTGTCAAATTTCCATGTTACTTAAAACATGTCCATGATCTCTGTTACATTTTCTACACATTGTTATTCTATTTAATTCTATCTTAAGTTAGCTCTGTTTCTGTCTGTTGCTAACAATCACAAATCCTCTCATTACAACAAACAAAGCAGAAACACAGTGTCAATAAAAGCTGGATTGTGCAGTTTTGACAGATGAATTGATTAAAACGGGAGTTTTCACACACAGTTTGAGTTTGTGCTGAACTGACTGACAGCTTCAGTGTTTAGAAATGATGGGCCTTTTACTCGCTGTTTGTCTCATTTTATTCACTATTTGAAGAACAGTACAAACAGCACTTTTAAAATAAATTGATTAAAACAGTTTATTAAAAACAGTAGATCTGTGTGTAATATTTTCTCTGATCATTTATTTTTTTATTGTGATTTTTAAACTACTTTTCTCATCTACTTTTGTATTTGAAATAATGATCACAAATAATAAATGTTTCTATATATCGTGTATATATGATTGATCTCGTATCAGACGCATTCGGTTGAGTTGCGCAGCAGTAAAGCGCTTGATTGTTCGGTGATTATCTCTTCAGATAGCGAGCAGACAAACAACTATGACTGGGACTGTCATACAGATAACATTATAATGAGGACACTATTATAATAAAACGCTGTGAATGTTAAGAGTTTAGTTGTGTTTCTGCTCGTTGTTGTGTGAAGATCGCTTCCACAAAAGGAGTTCATTCAGAGACACACAGACACGTTCACTCCTGCGTTCAGGGGATTCTGTGCAGATAGATATAAGTCCTAATATTAATGATATGCTGTATAAATAACGAAGCGTTTAATATAAGAGATAAATGATGAGTTAAATCCCGTTTATTATAAACCTGCTATCAGATGCTTCATTAGTGGCCGGGTTTCTCGACAGCGATTGATCTGAGAGTTTAAGAGCGTTTTCTGAGAGTCATTTTACGATCTTTCGTTATTGTTTCACGTGTGTTTCCCAGAAATGCACTTAACACAATCTCAGTATCTGTGCTTTAAGAGCTGCTTAGAGTCGCTGTCCGTTTGTCAAGTGCTGAAATCTCATCTTATAGAGTGACTCGTGATTGTAGCACACGCTCGTTTACTGAAATGTTCATCTAATGCTGTGTTCAGACTCTGTCAGCAGATTGTCATTTGACTGACAGCTTCTGATCAATGTGGAAGCAGCCAAATATCTCCAAATGAAATGAAAACTCGGGTTTATCTTTGCAACAATACCCTTCAAAAGGCGTTCGGATGAAGAAAAAAAAGAGGATAAAGGGGCTTGGATCAGATCGACTCAACTTGTGAATTCATCAGTAGTCAAGTGATCTCGGTCGAGCTTACACTCGGGGCTTTTCCATCACTTCTGATGGGAATCACTGACTAGCTGAAGTGATTTTCTCTCAATCCAGGCCGACGAGACACCGATATTGCCACACAGTGTCCACTTGTGCTTCTGCTGCGCTACACTGATGCCAAAAGAATGGTACAGGAGAGTATATTCCTCTGGGTTCAACCACAGCTGAGTCCATCACTACAGCACTAAAAGAGTGTCTTGCTGTCATCCTTCCAGAGGATCAGAAGAATAAACTCATCTCCCAAGCGTATGATGGAGCCAGTGATGAGGAGCGACACTGCAGGGGTTCAGAGGAAGATGAAGATGTGGACCCAAATGCCCATTACATCCACTGCTATGCACATCAGCTCAATCTGATCATGAAACAGGCCACTTCTCACAAACCCAAAGTCATCATCAAACAACATCATGCCACATGTGGACCTCCTCTATGCCAAACTCCAGAAGAAGGACACAGATTCAGTTCACATTTAGAGGAGCATACAGCAGTTCCAGCAGGACATACAGAAGATCAGGTCACAGCTGTATTCCTCCTTTTGCATTTGTTATTATTATTATTATTATAATTATTACTCCTCCTTTGCAGAAATTCTCTCCATTCGCTGTTTGACCAAAGCAGTGAAGGTGTTTCTCAACCGAAGAGGTGGCGGTCATCAGTCCAGAGGTTCATGAACGGATCACAGCAGAGCTAAGTTTTTATTGCAGTCCATGTTAATCTGCAGGATTTCATAGAAAGCTATCAGAGGAAACTATCAGAAAGAGAAGTTCAGCTGCATTGATTCATTTACCCTCCACGGGCACTTGTCTTCTCATGTCTTTGATGATTTTATCATATTTGTGATTAAATATTGTAGTAAAGAGTAGATCTTTCAGTTAAAGACATATCTATATAATATAAATATAATAATAATAATAATAATACACATTTTCTCCCCTGCAGGGTGGCCACAGGTTCTTAAAAAGTGGTAAATGTAACTTGTTTATATCTGTAGACACGCTTTGATAGATGTGTGTGGGATTAATGGGAGGAGTATATCTTAATATTACTGAAATATTTAAGAAAACATATTGTAAAGTCATCAAAGGCGTGAGAAGATATTTAAAATTACCCATAGAAGCTAACAATTTTTTTTTTATCTATGTATGCATTTATTTATTTTGATAGCTCACTCTTTTTTTTTTTTTTTTTTTTTTTTACAATATAGCCAAAAGTGTCAATAATAAGGATCCAAGCACAGTGGCTTTTGTTGATGATACAGTTATACAATGGCCATGTCTCTTTTCTAATAAGAATCTTTAGGTGTCTCGTTTTAGAAATATTATTCCATTTAATACATTAACTTATTCTAATTTTATATTCACTTTCCTTCAATTGGGCATATATTCAGTCATAGTTGGCAACATATGTTTTCAATATCATTTGGATATAAAAATATTAATGATAGTATGTATTTTTGTATTTTAAAGACACAGTCTTTAAATAGTGATCTAAAAGAGTTTGTTGTGTGATTTCCTCTAGTGGACAACATTAGTATTACAGCCTTCATCTCTGTTAGCTCCCCGAGCAGCAGAAATTCATCAAACTCGACTTATTTACTCAGAATGTCTTGTCCATGTGTATGAATTTCTGAGAATTTATGGATCCAAACTAGGGCTGGGACAACGCGTCGAGGTCATCGATGACGTCAACGCAAAAAAATACGTCGACGCAAAATATGCGCATCGACCTGTTTTTATTTCTCTAAAAAACGTTTGCAAAACGTTTACTTTATGTGCGCTGAATATACACGATGGCCGGATCAACATTCTGTCCAACGTTATATAACCAATCCAGGGGTTTTTCTGCATTGATCTTTTTTTTTTTTTGGCGGCTGTCAAAGCCTTATTTGCGCTCACAGGGTGCGTACGAGAGAGAGCCCCGGCTGCGCGCGCACACTCACAGTCTTCAAACAACACAAGCGCTTCTTGCTCTCTCTCTCCCTCGTGCATATTAACCAAAATCATTAGAAACGATAGAAAAAGGGCGGAACGCCAAAGTTTCACGCGCGCTCGCGCACTCACAGTCTTCAAACTACAAGAGCGCTGTCTTGCTCGCTCTCTCTCTCTCTCTCTCTCTCCCTCCCTCGTGCATATTAACCAAAATCATTAGAAACGACAGAAAAAGAGCGGAACGCCAAAGTTTCACGTGGAGCATTCGGAGATTTTTTTTTTTCTCCATGACAGGCTGCTGGCTTCCACTGTTAATTTTTATTTATTTATTTTTTTGTAAAAGCACTCTCTGTATTAGCTTAAAGCCCTCAAGTTTACATTGGTTACTGTATTCTTTCAATTGCTCTAAACAAGTATTTTGGGTGACCTTTTTTATTGAATGCTAGACATCAAGTTGTTGTTATTTTCATCTGAAAGAAGAACTTTTTTTCAGTAAGCTAGGCCCTATGTGTTCAGTAAGCTTGTTTCAGTGAGCTATGTGTTTTCAAGGCTTCAAGGTTTTATTGAATGCTATCTCTATACAAGTGCAAAGTAATGCATTCTTAGTCAGTCTTTTATTTTGTAATTTTAAGAGCAATAAACATATATTGCAATGTTAAGGAATTCATGTTTTTTTTCATTCAGATATGTAAATCAACATGTATAAATTGTTAGTAGTCAATTAATGGGGAGATAATCGAAATCGAATCGGTCTGAAAAAATTAATCGTTAGATTAATCGATGCATCGAAAAAATAATCGCTAGATTAACCGTTTAAAAAATAATGGTTTATCCCAGCCCTAATCCAAACACTGACACTGATCTCTCATAATCACCTGATTAATGGATATTTACTGTCCTGCGTTACTAACAGTTTAGTTTTTCATTTTGTGCAATGCCTCTTCAGTCCCTTCTGTTTCTTCTGCAGTGGAAAGATCAGTTTTGTAGATAGTTTTTGTTTTATAGGATTGGTAACAGCCCTATATTGTCTTATATTAAGTGAAATTATTAATAAAATGTAAATGTAATAGAATTTGATATGAAAGATGATACATGCATTTAATTACGGTTAGGGAAAATGCCCTTTGAATAGGATGACATGGAATGACATGGAAATCAATTTAAATACATTTTTGTATGCAGTTTTAAGTCATATACGTAAAACAATTTTCCAACAACAAAAGCATGGCCAGTGAAAATGATAGCAATGCTAGTAGATTTGGAAAAATTGTTAATGTCAAGTATATATCCCAGGGAGTCGATGTACAGAAATAAAATGTAGGAATATTCTTGTTATTTTTTAGCATATTTAGTCAACCTTATCCTATTATAAGTTTCAGTGACTAAAATGTTAGTTTCATTTTATTCACCAGTAAACACAAAACAATAGAAGGTGGACTCATACACATGGTTTATTTTATCTCATGTAATGTGCTAATTTATTAGACTTTTTATTATATAAAATAACACCATAGACTTATGCACTCAGTCTGTCTACATTATAAAAACTGGTGAAACAAAGAATAATATTATAACAGTGAAATTCCTAATAGTTATTATATGATTCCAAATGTCAGTAGCCTTTTTCTGTATTAAAACAGCAGCGGTTGAGTAAGTGTTTTTGCGCTTGTTATATCAGATTCGTTCAAAGACCTCGTCATGAAGAAAAACTTACTACTTTTGGGAAAGGACATATGGAACAAGGATGAAATCAGGGGTGTTCATGTCAAAAAGAAAGTGTTGGACACCAGCAACGAGGTGGAGGCTAAAAAAGTGGATATGAATAAGTCTTTATGTAATATTGACAGCTTTATGTCATAGTGATAGTAATCTCTTAATTTTCCAGAAGATATGCTAAATGTAAAATTTATTCCATGCATGTCCCTAATTACACTCTGTACCTCAGGTAGTTCACAACTGTGCTCATTTTGAGAACAAAAAAAAACCAAACACAGATACATTATCATGCTCATTTTTAAAATCCTGTCTTGAGGTTACTTCGTTTTTCTCTATTTGTACTCAAATTTGGGTATTGTACGCATTCTGGAACAATAAACACTATATATGTTTCATTCATAGTCGAAGCTATAGAGACCTCTCTCATGCAGAATGTCCACAAGTAAGACTTAAACAAGTTAAAAAAATAAAATAAATCCAGTATTTTTTCATCAAAGAATATGAAGTTATTAGTTTCATAAAAGATATGCAGCATTTTTATTTACACTGTTCTAATCACATAAAGCTTACAAATAAAGTGTGTCATTCTGCCATCTCCAGCAAAGCAGTAATCTCAGTGTCACGATGGACTGGCACAAGGTGTCTGAGATGGGTCTCGAACCCGGGTCTCCCAGTCAGGGTAAGTTAGTTCTCTACCTCTGGTCTACTGGGAAAAACAGTTTCTTAGAAGACCCATGTGCAGAAGGAAGGGCAAACTCAGAGGCTCAGGTAACCCAAAGGCAGGCAGTCTTTACTTGATCTCAGTAGTAAAATATAAACAGAATATCAGTTACAGCTTTACAGCACCAAACAGAAGGTAATCCAATAAGCAACTGGAAAATGAAACTTAACAGGTCTCCAACACAGGTAGTACATACTGGGTAGGCTCAAGACTGAACACAGCACAATGAAACTGCCAAACTTAAATAGGTCAAAGAACAGGTGGAAAACATTAACTTAATGAGCAGTCTTAATTAAAGAGTTCACGGCCGTTAGTGCCACCTAGTGGCCTGGAAAGTTCTCATTAAGGTGCAGGGGGGTGCCCACCAATGGTTGGGAGAGTAATTACATGTGGTAGCAGACAGCGCTCCCTAGTGGCTTGGAGAGTAATTACAAGAGGAGTCTTACAGGAGCCCCTCTCTCAGGAACGGCTCCTGACGTTCCGTTGGCTCTGGTTGGAGTCATGGCGGTGGAACTCTCTGATCAGGTTTGGATCTAGGATGTCTTTAGCTGGCACCCAGGACCGCTCTTCTGGGCCATAACCCTCCCAGTCCACTAGGTATTGCACACTCCCCCGGACTCGACGTGAATCTAGCAGTCGACGGACCGTATACACTGGCTGCCCACCCACGACTTGGGGTAATGGAGGAGGCTTCTTGGCTGTGGACAGAGGAGAACAGACAACCGGTTTCAAACGTGAAATGTGAAAAGTGGGGTGGATGCGCATAGACCTTGGTAAGAGTAGCTGGTAGGACACAGGGTTGATCTTCCTAAGGATCTTAAAAGGACCAATGAATCGGGGTGCCAGTTTCCGAGACTCTAGATGAAGTGGAAGATCTTTAGTTGACAACCACACCCTCTGACCTTGACGTAGTGATGGCCCAATTCTGCGGTGCTTGTTGGCCTGTTTCTGTTGCTGTTGTGATGCTCTCAGTAAGGCTGTACGTGCTCTCCGCCAGGCCTGACGACACCGCTTGACTAGTTGAGTTGCAGCAGGTACCTGGACCTCCAGTTCCTGCTCAGAAAACAAAACTGGGGGAAACCCAAATTGACATTCGAATGGAGTCATGCCCAAGGATGAATGGTGTAGGGTGTTATGAGCAAATTCAGCCCAGATCAGACGGGAGCTCCAGGTGCTTTGATTATTGGACACCAGGCACCTGAGGGTCTTCTCAATCTCTTGGTTGACCCGTTCTGTCTGCCCATTAGACTGAGGGTGGAAACCAGAAGACAGACTGATGGATGCTCCAATTAGACGGCCAAAAGCTTTCCAAAATCGAGAAGTAAATTGTGACCCCCTATCAGAGACCATGTCTTGAGGAAACCCGTGGATCCTGAAGACGTGCTGCATCATGAGGTCTGCGGTCTGACAAGCTGTGGGGATCTTAGGCAGAGGTATCAGGTGACATGCTTTTGAGAATCTGTCTACTACCACCAAGATGACTGTGTATCCTTGTGATTTAGGAAGTCCAGTAACAAAGTCCAGGGAGATATGGGACCATGGACGTCTTGGGATGGGTAAAGGATGGAGTAGCCCTTGAGGGTGGGTCTTAGACTCTTTATTCTGGGCGCATACAGAACAGCCAGACACAAATCTTCGGACATCCACCTGCATACTGGGCCACCAAAACCGTGTCTGGATGCGCTTCAAAGTTCTTGCAACTCCAGGGTGACCCGAAAGAAGAGATGCATGTCCCCACTGCAACACATCAGAGCGTACAACATTAGGAACAAAAAGGCGGCCTGGGGGGCCATTACCTGGGTCAGGCTGTTGTCGTTGAGCCTTCTTTACTGCCACTTCTATTCCCCACTGAACCCCTGCCACCACCTTGGAGCTGGGAATGATGGGCTCAGGTCTGTCCTCCACATCTGGCATGTCGAACTGTCGCGAAAGGGCATCAGGTTTTGAGTTCTTTGAGCCAGGTCGATAAGAGAGAATGAACTCAAAGCGGTTAAAAAAGAGAGCCCATCGGGCCTGGCGTGGATTCAGCCTCTTAGCCTCCCGGATGTATGTGAGGTTCCGGTGATCTGTCCAAATGACAAATGGGTGTTTGGCCCCCTCTAGCCAGTGTCTCCATTCCTGTAGTGCCAGCTTCACCGCCAGTAACTCTCGGTTACCTATATCATAGTTCTTTTCTGCTTGGGTGAGTCGACGTGAAAAAAAGGCACAAGGATGAAGCTTATTGTCCCTCTTGGCCCTTTGAGACAAAACAGCTCCCACGCCGACATCTGATGCATCCACTTCTACTACAAAAGGCAAATCTGGATCAGGGAGGGTCAGGATGGGTGCAGAGGTGAAGCGGTGCTTGAGCAGCTCAAATGCCTGATTAGCCCCTTCAGTCCACTGAAATGGCTTTGAGGTCTTCTTGGTAAGGGCTGTAAGGGGTTCTGCAATAGAGCTGAAATTTCTTATAAACCTCCTATAAAAATTTGCAAAACCAAGGAAGCGCTGTACCTGTTTGACAGAGCAAGGCTGAGGCCAGTTCAGAACTGCTTGGGTTTTGCTAGGATCCATCTGAATGCTGCCGTTGGAGACAATGAACCCAAGGAAGGAGACAGTTGATACATGGAACTCACTTTTCTCAATCTTCACAAAGAGCTTGTTTCTTAACAGTTGAGACAAAACCTGCCGGACATGCTGGACATGATCTTGGTAACAGCGGGAGAAGATTAAGATGTCATCCAGATAAACAAATACAAATTTGTTTAGCATCTCTCGTAGAACATCATTAATGAATGCCTGGAAGACGGCTGGGGCATTGACTAGACCAAAGGGCATTACCTGATACTCATAATGGCCAGTTGGGGTGTTGAACGCCGTCTTCCACTCATCCCCGGCACGGATCCTGACCAGGTGGTAGGCGTTCCTAAGATCCAGTTTGGTGAATATTGTGGCACCTTGTAGAAGTTCAAAGGCGGAGGTCATCAATGGCAGTGGGTAACGATTCTTTACAGTGATACGATTTAGACCCCGGTAGTCAATACATGGACGGACACTGCCATCCTTCTTTCCCACAAAGAAAAACCCAGCACCTGCTGGTGAGGTTGAAGGGCGGATGAATCCACTGTCAACAGCCTTGTTGATATATTCCTCCATAGCAGCTCTTTCTGGGGCAGACAGAGAGAATAGCCTCCCTCGAGGTGGACAAGTGCCAGGATGCAGTTCAATGGCACAATCATAAGGTCTATGGGGAGGAAGAGAGGCAGCACGTTCCTTGCTGAACACTTCACAGAGGTCGGCATACTCTTGGGGGACACGGGATAACTCGGGAGAGGTAGAGAGATCTGTGGAAGCCACTTGTCTCATTCCAGATATAGCCAGGCTCTCTTTGGATGGGAAGGTTGCCTGTGGCTCAAGAGAATGACAGAGAGACAAACCAGACACACAGCAATTAGGCCCCCACCCACTTATCTGGTTGGAAGACCAGTCAATTCTTGGATTATGCAGAGCTAGCCAAGGATACCCAAGGATCAAAGGGAACTCGGGAGAATTAATTAAAAAAACTGTATCTCTTCTCTATGAGAACCTACTTGAAAATGGAGCAATGTGGTGCACTGGCTTACCTGGCCAGAACCTAGGGGCCTTCCATCCAATGCGGTAACAGTTAAGGGATCATGGAGAATGATGGGCTGGATCTTTAACTGTGTTGCCAATGCGGAATCCATGAAGTTTCCGGCAGCACCAGAGTCTATGAAAGCCATGAGCTCGTGACGTTCATTGCCCCAGGAAATTGAAACATCAATCAAAAGGCCCGAAGCTGCTGGTCGGGGGTAAGTAATTACTCTCGTCCCAGGCCCCCTCGTCTTGGGCGAGAGCTGCCTTTTCCCGCCAGTTCAGGACAATTGGACCGAAAGTGACCGGACTCACCACAGTACAGGCAACACTTATCTCTCATTCGTCTCTCCCTCTCAGCCTGTGATAACCGGGTTCTTCCCAGTTGCATTGGCTCCTCAGGACACCCAATCAGTGAGGAAGGTTCCACAAAACCAGTGGGGGTGTGGATCGTGGGTAGTCGAGTCTCATGACAACGTTCACTTTGACGATCTCGAATGCGGTTGTCCAGTCTGATGGCAACATCAATTAGAGACTCCAAATCAGGGGCTGGGTCTCTGTAGGCCAGCTCATCCTTTAACTCACGTGATAGAGCACGATGGAATGCAGCTTTCAGGGCTCGTTGATCCCACTCACTTTCGGTAGCCAGGGTGCGGAACTCGATAGCAAACTCTGCAACACTGCGGGTTCCTTGTGCAAGTTGAAGAAGTCGATGATCAACCTCTGCTCCACTAACAGGGTGGTGGAAGACCTTCCTCATCTCAGCTATGAAGAGATCACTGTTGGACGTGAGAGGAGACCTCCTCTCCCAGAGAGCTGTAGCCCAATCCAGTGCTTTTCCCACAAGAAGGGTTGTCATATAAGCCACTCTGCTGCTCTCTGTAGGGAAACTGTTAGGCTGCAGTTGGAAAGCAAGGGTACACTGGGTAATGAATCCTCGACACCTCTCTGGGTTCCCATCATACCTCTCAGGGCTGGAAGTCTAGGCTCAAGCAGGGGACCAGGTGGTGGAGCAGTACCTTGGGACAGGACTGGCAGAACTGGAGTAAGTTGAGGTATGGACTGGGTTTTGTTGGTCTGTAGAGGCTTGAGATACAGATTGAAGTCTCAGACGCTGCAGAATCTCAGTCAGGATTTGTTCATGTTTATGAATGGCCGCAGCTTGACTAGAGAGCTCAGATAGTATCCGTTCCACATTGGAGGGAGGAGTCTGTTCCTCTGCTGGGTCTACTTCCATGGTTCAGTCTTGCTGTCACGATGGACTGGCACGAGGTGTCTGAGGTGGGTCTCGAACCCGGGTCTCCCAGTCAGGGTAAGTTAGTTCTCTACCTCTGGTCTACTGGGAAAAACAGTTTCTTAGAAGACCCATGTGCAGAAGGAAGGGCAAACTCAGAGGCTCAGGTAACCCAAAGGCAGGCAGTCTTTACTTGATCTCAGTAGTAAAATATAAACAGAATATCAGTTACAGCTTTACAGCACCAAACAGAAGGTAATCCAATAAGCAACTGGAAAATGAAACTTAACAGGTCTACAACACAGGTAGTACATACTGGGTAGGCTCAAGACTGAACACAGCACAATGAAACTGCCAAACTTAAATAGGTCAAAGAACAGGTGGAAACATTAACTTAATGAGCAGTCTTAAT
>NW_020529240.1:0-37618 GCF_003368295.1 Carassius auratus
CGAACTAGTCCTAGGTTTCGCCCAATCTGAACCAAACCACTGCAGAAATGTTCTCTGGCCAGGGAATAATCAAAATAATTATCAAAAAAAGTTGAAATTTCGAACTCGCTGTCGTAATGGATGCCAAAACGTTCGAAAGTCGAGGAGCAATTTTACGCAACAGGCTATAACTCGTGAAAGAAATAAGATATCTTAACCAAACTTGCTACACATTTGTAAGACCTAAAACTTTGGTCAAATAAAAAATTGCACACCTCTGCCACTTGGGGGCGCTATTAAAAGAAAAAACACATAAATGGCTATAACTAGGCTACCGTTGGCTCGATCGACCTAAAAATTGGTATGCAGTGTCTTTGTCTGAAGGGGCACAAGTACCTATGAGGACATTTGCATATCTCAAAAAACATGGCGCCATTGGCCAAACAATTTTAAGCACCTATTTGAAAGGGTTAACGGATGTTGATCGGAACGAAACTCGCTGGGTGCGTTCGACTCATGAACCTTAAGGTCTGTAAGAATTTTGAAAGAAATCGGCCACTAGTTGGCGCTAACGATTTTATTGGCTCTGTAATCACGTGGTGTTTCACTTATCAACACAATATGCATATCATTTGATAGATCTCCTCATAATGCACAACTTTGCCTCAAGAACCATTGCTGTCAATCAAATCGTTCAAATGTTATTCACAAATATGTTAAAAACCTACTTTTACGAACTAGTCCTAGGTTTTTGTCCGATCGGAACCAAACCACTGCAGTAATATTCTGTGGACTCTCTAGATCAATAATTATCAAAAAAAAATGTTGAATTTTGTCCTTGGTTAGCTGTAAAGGGGTAATTTAGTAAAAAGGGGTGTGGCCAAACATACCCCAAAGCCTATAAAACCTAAACGAAAACTCAAAACTTTATGAAACTTCGTGGAATCATGTATCAGGTGACTCTTAACAAGCATGCAAAGTTTCATGGAGATCGGATCATAGGTGGCGCTATAACAGTTGAAAAAGCCTCATAAAACACACATTTTTCTAAGTAGAGAAATATGAGTCACATATGTGTAGGACATGTTCATACATTCACACAACACTAGATCTTCATATCATATGATAGATCTCCTCTTTGTGAACAACTTTGCCTCAAGAGCGAAGATGTCAATCAAATCGTTCACATTGTTATTCACAATATGTTAAAAACTTACTTTTGCGAACTAGTCCCAGATTTTTACCCGATCGAAACCAAACCCACTGCATTAATTTTTCTGGACTCTCTAGATCAATAATTATCAAAAAAATGTTGAATTTTGTCCTTTGGTTAGCTTTAACTGGCTAAATTAGAAAAGGGGCGTGACCAAAATACCCAAAAGCATATAAAACCTAAACGAAAACTCAAAACTTATGAAACTTGGTGAAAACATGTAACAGGTGACTCTTAACAAGCATGCAATTTTCATGGAGATCGGACACAGTGGCGCTATGACAGTAGAAAAGGTCTCAAAACATAAGATTGATATGGTAAATGGCCTCAAATTGTCTGAAAATGCTCATATATTCACATAAACACTAGATCTTCATATCATATGATAGATCTCCTCATTCTGAACAACTTTTGGGACCAATGTTGTCAATAAAGCTGTTAATTAAATATTGAAGATTATTTAAAAAAGTTACTTTGGCAAAGTAGTCCAAGGCTTTAAGCTGAAAATCAATAAAACCACTGAAGTACAATTCTCTAGACTCTGAAGGTCAATAATAATCAAAAACATGTTGAAAAATTGCATTTGGACAACTATAAACCAGTGATTGTATAATATGTTCTTTTCACAGTGTACACAAAGGCCTATTTATACAAACAGAAAGCCCACAAACTATCAAAACTGTGTAAAATAAAGCCTAATTTCATTCTAAACAAGCATGCAAAATTTAAGAGAGATTGGGCAAAAAACTTTACACTATAACAGTTATGTTTAAAAACAGTGTTGTTTGAGTAAATGCAACCACTAGATGGCAGCGGAAGACCACTAATGGGCTCATTCAGCAAATTGAAACAGTACTTTTGAGAAGATTTATGAATTCATGCCTAAACAATAAAAAAAAAACACTGTTACAACATTTTAATCTCACTGAGTTAAAGTTTTCCATTTTGTTCATACAGACTTACCAGTTTTTAAAATTTTGCCACATTATGATTACAGTGAAACCTGAAAATGACATCCAAACTCTTAAAACTAGTTTAATCATTTAATTTCAGTGCGTGTGTCTGTCTGTCAGCCTATTCTCCGTTTTGGATGTGTTTAACTGTCATCCGTACATCCAGGTTGGCTCAGACCACCTCAGAGGCCTTAATGTGCTTGAACCCCGTAAATGCTGCTTGCAGCTTTAATTAGGGGTTCAAGCACGCAGTGCTGAAACCCTATTGTAATTGTTAAGATTTTTATTATTATTATTATTTTTCCGCCTTAAAACTGAACGTGCAGCCCAAACCGTAAGGCCTAGAGAGCTGAAACTTGGTCAGATGGTAGTAGTCCTGCTCGCTACTCAGATACAAAAACCGGCCCAATCGGCCTAATGGGGGCGCTACTGCGCAAAAAACTAAAATTTTTGACATTTTTGGCCGCAGATCGTAAACCGTTAGCCGTAGACTCAAAAACATGGCATCGTTGCAATCCTTGGGTTAGTCCGAACAAAAGTGCACAGCTGCATTTTTTGCTCTACGAGGCACCGTTTTCGCGCAAAATCGAGCTATATCCGAAACCTACTTTTGCGAACTAGTCCTAGGATTTTCAACCAATCAGAACCAAACCACTTCAGAAATATTCCCTGGACACTCAATATCAATAATTATCAAAAAAAAGTTGAAATTTCAATTCTTACGCGAAACAGTATGCCAAAAAGCGTCTATGCTGACGTTAGCCAAATGCTATTTTAACTATAACTCTTGAACGGAATGAGATATCTTCACCAAACTCGGTACACATATGTATGAGCTCAATCTTTGGTCAAATCAAAAAAATTGCACATCTCTGCCACTTGGGGGCGCAATAAGATAGAAAAAACACATAAATGGCTATAACTAGGCAACCGTTGGCTCGATCGACTTGAAAATTGGTATGCAGTGTCTTGGTCTGAAGGGGCACAAGTACCTATGAGGACATTTGCATATCTCAAAAAACATGGCCGCCATTGGCCAAACAATTTTAAGCACCTATTTGAAAGGGTTAACGGATGTTGATCGGAACGAAACTCGCTGGGTACGTTCGACTCATGAACCTTAAGGTCTGTAAAAATTTTGAAAGAAATCGGCCACTAGTTGGCGCTAACGAGTTTTATGGCTCTGTAATCACGTGGTGTTTCACATATCAACACAATATGCATATCATTTGATAGATCTCCTCATAATGCACAACTTTGCCTCAAGAACCATTGCTGTCAATCAAATCGTTCAATTGTTATTCACAAATATGTTAAAAACCTACTTTTGCGAACTAGTCCTAGGTTTTTTGTCCGATCGGAACCAAACCTACTGCAGTAATATTCTGTGGACTCTCTAGATCAATAATTATCAAAAAAATGTTGAATTTTGTCGTTTGGCTAGCTTTAAATCAGGTCATTTAGAAAAGGGGTGTGGCCAAACACACCCCAAAGCCTATAAAACCTAAACGAAAACTCAAAACTTTATGAAACTCGGTGAGAACATGTAACAGGTGACTCTTAACAAGCATGCAAAGTGTCATGGAGATCGGATCATAGGTGGCGCTATAACATTTGAAAAAGCCTCAAAAACACACATTTTCAATAGAAAATGATCACAATTTGTTGGACATGTTCATACATTCACACAAACACTAGATCTTCATATCATATGATAGATCTCCTCTTTGTGAACAACTTTGCCTCAAGGAGCGAAGATGTCAATCAAATCGTTCAATTGCAATTCACAAATATGTCAAAAGCTACTTTTGCGAACTAGTCCCAGGTTTTTTACCCGATCGAAACCAAACCACTGCAGTAATTTTCTCTGGACTCTCTAGATCAATAATTATCAAAAATTTTCAGAATTTTGTCCTTTGGTTAGCTATAACTGGCTAAATTAGAAAAGGGGCGTGACCAAAATACCCAAAAGCATATAAAACCTAAACGAAAACTCAAAACTTTATGAAACTTGATGAAAACATGTAACAGCTGACCCTTAACAACCATGCAAATTTTCATGGAGATCGGACCATAGGTGGCGCTATAACAGTAGAAAAGGTCTCAAAACATAAGATTTACATGGTAAATGGCCTCAAATTGTCTGAAAATGCTCATATATTCACATAAACACTAGATCTTCATATCATATGATAGATCTCCTCATTCTGAACAACTTCTGGGACCAATGTTGTCAATAAAGCTGTTAATTAAATATTGAAGATTATTTAAAAAAGTTACTTTGGCAAAGTAGTCCAAGGCTTTAAGCTGAAAATTAATCAATAAAACCACTGAAGTACAATTCTCTAGACTCTGAAGGTCAATAATTATCAAAAACATGTTGAACAATTTATTTGGACAACTATAAACCAGTAATTTATAATATGTTCTTTTCATAGTGTACACAAAGGCCTATTAATACAAACAGAAAGCCCACAAATTATCAAAACTGTGTAAAATAATGCCTAATTTCATTCCTAAACAAGTATGTAAAATTTAAGAGAGATTGGGCAAAAAACATAACACTATATAACAGTTATGTTTAAAAACAGTGTTGTTTGAGTAAATGCAATTTATAACCACTAGATGGCAGCGGAAGACCACTAATGGGCTCATTCAGCAAATTGAAACAGTACTTTTGAAAAGATTTATGAATTCATGCCTAAACAATAAAAAAAAACACTGTTGCAACGTTTTAAATCTCACTGGTTAAAGTTTTCCAATTTTCTTCATACAGACTTATCAGTTTTTAAAATTTTGCCACATTATGATTACAGTGAAACCTGAAAATGACATCCAAACTCTTAAAAACTAGTTTAATCATTTAATTTCAGTGCGTGTGTCTGTCTGTCAGCCTATTCTCCGTATTGGATGTGTTTAACTGTCATCCGTACATCCAGGTTGGCTCAGACCACCTCAGAGGCCTTAATGTGCTTGAACCCCGTAAATGCTGCTTGCAGCTTTAATTATTATTATTATTTATTCTTCCGCCCTAGAACTGAACGTGCAGCCCAAACCGTAAGGCCTAGAGAGCTGAAATTTGGACAGATCGTAGAGCTCATTTTGGGGAGAACTTATCAAAGTCTCAGCCAATCGGCCATACGGGGGCGCTACAGCGCAAAAAACAAAAATTTTGGACATTTTTGGCCGTAAACGTATACCGTTAGCCGTAAACTCAAAACATGGCATCGTAGCAATCCTTGGGTTAACCCGAACAAAAGTGCACGGCGCCTTTTTGGGGTCTACGACGCACCGTTTTCTCGCAAAATCGAGCTATATCCGAAACCTACTTTTGCGAACTAGTCCTAGGATTTTCAACCAATCAGAACCAAACCACTTCAGAAATATTCCCTGGACACTCAATATCAATAATTATCAAAAAAAAGTTGAAATTTCAATTCTTACGCGAAACAGTACGCCAAAAAGCGTCTATAGCTAACGTTAGCCAAATGCTATTTTGACTATAACTCTTGAACGGAATGAGATATCTTCACCAAACTTGGTACACATATGTATGAGCTCAATCTTTGGGTCAAATCAAAAAAATTGCGCATCTCTGCCACTTGGGGGCGCAATAAGATAGAAAAAACACATAAATGGCTATAACTAGGCAACCGTTGGCTCGATCGACTTGAAAATTGGTATGCAGTGTCTTGGTCTGAAGGGGCACAAGTACCTATGAGGACATTTGCATATCTCAAAAAACATGGCCGCCATTGGCCAAACAATTTTAAGCACCTATTTGAAAGGGTTAACGGATGTTGATCGGAACGAAACTCGCTGGGTACGTTCGACTCATGAACCTTAAGGTCTGTAAGAATTTTGAAAGAAATCGGCCACTAGTTGGCGCTAACGAGTTTTATGGCTCTGTAATCACGTGGTGTTTCACATATCAACACAATATGCATATCATTTGATAGATCTCCTCGTAATGCACAACTTTGCCTCAAGAACCATTGCTGTCAATCAAATCGTTCAATTGTTATTCACAAATATGTTAAAAACCTACTTTTGCGAACTAGTCCTAGGTTTTTTGCCCGATCGGAACCAAACCACTGCAGTAATATTCTGTGGACTCTCTAGATCAATAATTATTAAAAAAATGTTGAATTTTGTCCTTTGGTTAGCTGTAAAGGGTAATTTAGAAAAGGGGTGTGGCCAAACATACCCCAAAGCCTATAAAACCTAAACGAAAACTCAAAACTTTATGAAACTCAGTGAAATCATGTAACAGGTGACTCTTAACAAGCATGCAAAGTTTCATGGAGATCAGACCATAGGTGGCGCTATAACAGTAGAAAAGGTCTCAAAACACAAGATTTATATGGTAAATGGCCTCAAATTGTTTGAAAATGTTCATATATTCACTCAAAAACACTAGAATCTTCATATCATATGATAGATCTCCTCATTCTGAACAACTTTGCCTCTGGGACCAATGTTGTCAATAAAGCTGTTAATTAAATATTCAAGATTATTTAAAAAGTTACTTTGGCATACTTGTGATACGGTTTAAGATGAAAATCAATAAAACCACTGAAGTACAATTCTCTAGACTCTGAAGGTCAATAATTATCAAAAACATGTTGAACAATTGCATTTGGACAACTATAAACCAGTAATTTTATAATATGTTCTTTTCATAGTGTACACAAAGGCCTATTTATACAAACAGAAAGCCCACACATTATCAAAACTGTGTAAAACAATGCATAATTTCATTCTAAACAAGCATGCAAAATTTAAGAGAGATTGGGCAAAAAAAAAAAATAACAACACTATAACAGTTATGTTTAAAACACAGTGTTGTTTGAGTAAATGCAATTTATAACCTCTAGATGGCAGTGGAAGACCACTAATGGGCTCATTCAGTTAAGTTGAACAGTACTGTTGAAAGGATTCATGAATTCATCCCAAAACATTAAAAATGTAACTGTTATAACATTTTAAATCTCATTGAGTCAATGTTTTCCATTTTGTTCTTACAGATATATCAGTTTTTACTAATTTTGCCACATTATGATTACAGTTTAACCTGAAAATGACATCTAAACTCTTAAAAAGAGAAGACTTGCAATAAGTTTATTGTCACCTATCACTTATTTCAAATACCTATATCTGCAACAAAATGTTTGTGCATGTATATGTGTGTCTTTCTGTGTGTGTGTGTGTGCATATGCTTATAGAGTATACATATATTAGTCTAAATCATTTACTTTCAGTGTGTGTGTCTGTCTGTTAGCCTGTTCTCCATTTTGGATGTGTTTAAATGTCATCCATGCATCCAGGTTGGCTCTGACCACCTCAGAGGCCTTAATGTGCTTGAACCCCGGTAAATGCTGCTTGCAGCTTTAATTATTATTATTATTATTATTCTTCCTGCCCTAGAACTGAACGTGCAGCCCAAACCGTAAGGCCTAGAGAGCTGAAATTTGGACAGATCGTAGAGCTCAATTTGGGGAGAACTTATCAAAGTCTCAGCCCAATCGGCCTAACGGGGGCGCTACAGCGCAAAAACAAAAATTTTGGACATTTTTGGCCGTGAATCGTATACCGTTAGCCGTAGACTCAAAAACATGGCATTGTTGCAATCCTTGGGTTAGCCCGAACAAAAGTGCACGGCGCCTTTTTGGGGTCTACGACGCACCGTTTTCTCGCAAAATCGAGCTATATCCGAAACCTACTTTTGCGAACTAGTCCTAGGATTTTCAACCAATCAGAACCAAACCACTTCATAAATATTCCCTGGACACTCAATATCAATAATTATTAAAAAAAAGTTGAAATTTCAATTCTTACGCGAAACAGTACGCCAAAAAAGCGTCTATGCTAACGTTAGCCAAATGCTATTTTGACTATAACTCTTGAACGGAATGAGATATCTTCACCAAACTCGGTAACACATATGTATGAGCTCAATCTTTGGTCAAATCAAAAAAATTGCGCATCTCTGCCACTTGGGGGCGCTATAAGATAGAAAAAACACATAAATTGCTATAACTAGGCAACCGTTGGCTCGATCGACTTGAAAATTGGTATGCAGTGTCTTGGTCTGAAGGGGCACAAGTACCTATGAGGACATTTGCATATCTCAAAAAACATGGCCGCCATTGGCCAAACAAATTTTAAGCACCTATTTGAAAGGGTTAACGGATGTTGATCGGAACGAAACTCGCTGGGTACGTTCGACTCATGAACCTTAAGGTCTGTAAGAATTTTGAAAGAAATCGGCCACTAGTTGGCGCTAACGAGTTTTATGGCTCTGTAATCACGTGGTGTTTCACATATCAACACAATATGCATATCATTTGATAGATCTCCTCGTAATGCACAACTTTGCCTCAAGAACCATTGCTGTCAATCAAATCGTTCAATTGTTATTCACAAATATGTTAAAAACCTACTTTTGCGAACTAGTCCTAGGTTTTTTGTCCGATCGGAACCAAACCACTGCAGTAATATTCTGTGGACTCTCTAGATCAATAATTATTAAAAAAATGTTGAATTTTGTCCTTTGGTTAGCTGTAACCGGGTAATTTAGAAAAGGGGTGTGGCCAAACATACCCCAAAGCCTATAAAACCTAAACGAAAACTCAAAACTTTATGAAACTCAGTGAAATCATGTAACAGGTGACTCTTAACAAGCATGCAAAGTTTCATGGAGATCAGACCATAGGTGGCGCTATAACAGTAGAAAAGGTCTCAAAACACAAGATTTATATGGTAAATGGCCTCAAATTGTTTGAAAATGCTCATATATTCACTCAAAAACACTAAATCTTCATATCATATGATAGATCTCCTCATTCTGAACAACTTTGCCTCTGGGACCAATGTTGTCAATAAAGCTGTTAATTAAATATTCAAGATTATTTAAAAAAGTTACTTTGGCATACTTGTGATACGGTTTAAGATGAAAATCAATAAAACCACTGAAGTACAATTCTCTAGACTCTGAAGGTCAATAATTATCAAAAACATGTTGAACAATTGCATTTGGACAACTATAAACCAGTCAATTTTATAATATGTTCTTTTCATAGTGCACACAAAGGCCTATTAATACAATCAGAAAGCCCACAAATTATCAAAACTGTGTAAAATAATGCATAATTTCATTCTAAACAAGCATGCAAAATTTAAGAGAGATTGGGCAAAAAAAAAAAAACACTATAACAGTTATGTTTAAAAACACAGTGTTGTTGGAGTAAATGCAATTTATAACCACTAGATGGCAGCGGAAGACCACTAATGGGCTCATTCAGTAAAGTTGAACAGTACTGTTGAAAGGATTCATGAATTCATGCCAAAACATTAAAAAATGAACTGTTATAACATTTTAAATCTCATTGAGTCAATGTTTTCCATTTTGTCATACAGATATATCAGTTTTTTAAATTTGCCACATTATGATTACAGTTTACCTAAATGAATCTAAACTCTTAAAAAGAGAAGACTGCAATAAGTTTATTGTCACCTACTCCACTTATTCAAATACCTATATCTGCACAAAATGTTTGTGCATGATATGTGTGTCTTTGTGTGTGTGTTTGTGTGTCATATGCTTATAGAGTATAAAAATATTAGTCTCAATCATTTACTTTCAGTGTGTGTGTCTGTCTGTTAGCCTGTTCTCCATTTTGGATGTGTTTAACTGTCATCCGTACATCCAGGTTGGCTCAGACCACCTCAGAGAGCCTTAATGTGCTTGAACCCCGGTAAATGCTGCTTGCAGCTTTAATTATTATTATTATAATTATATTGTCCACTAAACTGATTGTGCAGCCCAAACCGTGAGGTCTAGAGAGCTGAAACTTGGTCAGATGGTAGAAGTCCGGCCTACTTGCAGATCCAAAGGCTCGCCCATCGCCTAAAGGGGGCGCTACAGTGATCAACAATGCGTTAGTGCTAATAACTCCTAAACCGCTTATCATAGAGCCAAAAATTTACATTTCCGAATCCGTGGTCATGCGAAATAAAATAACGGTCACTCTGATTTTGGGTCTAGGAGGCCTCGTTTTTTCGCAAATTTGACGTATGTCCAAAACCTACTTTTGCGAACTAGTCCTAGGTTTTTCGCCCAATCTGAACCAAACCACTGCAGAAATGTTCTCTGGCCAGGGAATATCAATAATTATCAAAAAAAGTTGAAATTTCGACTCGCTGTCGTAATGGGATGCCAAAACGTTCGAAAGTCGAGGAGCAATTTTACGCAACAGGCTATAACTCGTGAAAGAAATAAGATATCTTAACCAAACTTGCTACACATTTGTAAGACCTAAAACTTTGGTCAAATAAAAAAAATTGCACACCTCTGCCACTTGGGGGCGCTATAAAAAGAAAAAACACATAAATGGCTATAACTAGGCTACCGTTGGCTCGATCGACCTAAAAATTGGTATGCAGTGTCTTTGTCTGAAGGGGCACAAGTACCTATGAGGACATTTGCATATCTCAAAAAACATGGCCGCCATTGGCCAAACAATTTTAAGCACCTATTTGAAAGGGTTAACGGATGTTGATCGGAACGAAACTCGCTGGGTACGTTCGACTCATGAACCTTAAGGTCTGTAAGAATTTTGAAAGAAATCGGCCACTAGTTGGCGCTAACGAGTTTTATGGCTCTGTAATCACGTGGTGTTTCACTTATCAACACAATATGCATATCATTTGATAGATCTCCTCATAATGCACAACTTTGCCTCAAGAACCATTGCTGTCAATCAAATCGTTCAAATGTTATTCACAAATATGTTAAAAACCTACTTTTACGAACTAGTCCTAGGTTTTTTGTCCGATCGGAACCAAACCACTGCAGTAATATTCTGTGGACTCTCTAGATCTATAATTATCAAAAAAATTTGAATTTTGTCCTTTGGTTAGCTGTAAAGGGGTAATTTAGTAAAAGGGGTGTGGCCAAACATACCCCAAAGCCTATAAAACCTAAACGAAAACTCAAAACTTTATGAAACTTCGTGGAATCATGTATCAGGTGACTCTTAACAAGCATGCAAAGTTTCATGGAGATCGGATCATAGGTGGCGCTATAACAGTTGAAAAAGCCTCAAAAACACACATTTTCAATAGAAAATGATCACAATTTGTAGGACATGTTCATACATTCACACAAACACTAGATCTTCATATCATATGATAGATCTCCTCTTTGTGAACAACTTTGCCTCAAGGAGCGAAGATGTCAATCAAATCGTTCAATTGTTATTCACAAATATGTTAAAAACTTACTTTTGCGAACTAGTCCCAGATTTTTTACCCGATCGAAACCAAACCACTGCAGTAATTTTCTCTGGACTCTCTAGATCAATAATTATCAAAAAAATGTTGAATTTTGTCCTTTGGTTAGCTTTAACTGGCTAAATTAGAAAAGGGGCATGACCAAAATACCCAAAAGCATATAAAACCTAAACGAAAACTCAAAACTTTATGAAACTTGGTGAAAACATGTAACAGGTGACTCTTAACAAGCATGCAAATTTTCATGGAGATCGGACCACAGGTGGCGCTATGACAGTAGAAAAGGTCTCAAAACATAAGATTGATATGGTAAATGGCCTCAAATTGTCTGAAAATGCTCATATATTCACATAAACACTAGATCTTCATATCATATGATAGATCTCCTCATTCTGAACAACTTTTGGGACCAATGTTGTCAATAAAGCTGTTAATTAAATATTGAAGATTATTTAAAAAAGTTACTTTGGCAAAGTAGTCCAAGGCTTTAAGCTGAAAATCAATAAAACCACTGAAGTACAATTCTCTAGACTCTGAAGGTCAATAATAATCAAAAACATGTTGAAAAATTGCATTTGGACAACTATAAACCAGTGATTGTATAATATGTTCTTTTCACAGTGTACACAAAGGCCTATTTATACAAACAGAAAGCCCACAAACTATCAAAACTGTGTAAAATAAAGCCTAATTTCATTCTAAACAAGCATGCAAAATTTAAGAGAGATTGGGCAAAAAACTTTACACTATAACAGTTATGTTTAAAAACAGTGTTGTTTGAGTAAATGCAACCACTAGATGGCAGCGGAAGACCACTAATGGGCTCATTCAGCAAATTGAAACCGTACTTTTGAGAAGATTTATGAATTCATGCCTAAACAAAAAAAAAAAAAAAAAAACACTGTTACAACATTTTAAATCTCACTGAGTTAAAGTTTTCCATTTTGTTCATACAGACTTACCAGTTTTTAAAATTTTGCCACATTATGATTACAGTGAAACCTGAAAATGACATCCAAACTCTTAAAACTAGTTTAATCATTTAATTTCAGTGCGTGTGTCTGTCTGTCAGCCTATTCTCCGTTTTGGATGTGTTTAACTGTCATCCATACGTCCAGGTTGGCTCAGACCACCTCAGAGGCCTTAATGTGCTTGAACCCCGTAAATGCTGCTTGCAGCTTTAATTAGGGGTTCAAGCACGCAGTGCTGAAACCCTATTGTAATTGTTAGGATTTTTAGGGGTTCAAGCACGCAGTGCTGAAACCCTATTGTATTTGTTAGGATTTTTATTATTATTATTATTATTATTATTATTATTATTATTATTATTATTATTATTCTCCACTCAAACTGTTTGTGCAGCCCAAACCGTAAGGCCTAGAAAGCTGAAATTTGGTCAGAATGTAGTAGTCCGGCCTTCTTGTCAGATACCGAGTCTCGACCCAATCGGCCTAACGGGGGCGCTACAGCGCAAAAAACTAAAAATTTTGACATTTTTGGCCGTAAATCGTAAACCGTTAGCCGTAGACTCAAAAACATGGCATTGTTGCAATCCTTGGGTTAGCCCGAACAAAAGTGCACGGCGCCTTTTTGGGGTCTACGGCGCACCGTTTTCTCGCAAAATCGAGCTATATCCGAAACGTACTTTTGCGAACTAGTCCTAGGATTTTCAACCAATCAGAACCAAACCACTTCATAAATATTCCCTGGACACTCAATATCAGTAATTATCAAAAAAAAGTTGAAATTTCAATTCTTACGCGAAACAGTACACCAAAAAGCGTCTATGCTAACGTTAGCCAAATGCTATTTTGACTATAACTCTTGAACGGAATGAGATATCTTCACCAAACTTGTTACACATATGTATGAGCTCAATCTTTGGTCAAATAAAAAAAATTGCGCATCTCTGCCACTTGGGGGCGCTATAAGATAGGAAAAACACATAAATTGCTATAACTAGGCAACCGTTGCCTCGATCGACTTGAAAATTGGTATGCAGTGTCTTGGTCTGAGGGGGCACAAGTACCTATGAGTACATTTGCATATCTCAAAAAAACATGGCCGCCATTGGCCAAATAATTTTAAGCACCTATTTGAAAGGGTTAACGGATGTTGATCGGAACGAAACTCGCTGGGTACGTTCGACTCATGAACCTTAAGGTCTGTAAGAATTTTGAAAGAAATCGGCCACTAGTTGGCGCTAACGAGTTTTATGGCTCTGTAATCACGTGGTGTTTCACATATCAACACAATATGCATATCATTTGATAAATCTCCTCATAATGCACAACTTTGCCTCAAGAACCATTGCTGTCAATCAAATTGTTCAATTGTTATTCACAAATATGTTAAAAACCTACTTTTGCGAACTAGTCCTAGGTTTTTTGTCGGATCGGAACCAAACCACTGCAGTAATATTCTGTGGACTCTCTAGATCAATAATTATTAAAAAAATGTTGAATTTTGTCCTTTGGTTAGCTGTAAAGGGATAATTTAGGAAACGGGGTGTGGCCAAACATACCCCAAAGCCTATAAAACCTAAACGAAAACTCAAAACTTTATGAAACTCTGCGAAATCATTTAACAGGTGACTCTTAACAAGCATGCAAAGTTTCATGGAGATCAGACCTTAGGTGGCGCTATAACAGTAGAAAAGGTCTCAAAACACAAGATTTATATGGTAAATGGCCTCAAATTGTTTGTAAATGCTCATATATTCACTCAAAAACACTAAATCTTCATATCATTTGATAAATCTCCTCATTCTGAACAACTTTGCCTCTGGGACCAACGTTGTCAATAAAGCTGTTAATTAAATATTCAAGATTATTTTAAAAAAGTTACTTTGGCATACTAGTGATAGGGTTTCAGATGAAAATCAATAAAACCACTGAAGTACAATTCTCTAGACTCTGAAGGTCAATAATTATCAAAAACATGTTGAACAATTGCATTTGGACAACTATAAACCAGTGATTTTATAATATGTTATTTGCATAGTGTACACAAGGGCCTATTAATACAAACAGAAAGCCCACAAATTATCAAAACTGTGTAAAACAATGCATAATTTCATTCTAAACAAGCATGCAAAATTTAAGAGAGATTGGGCAAAAAAAAACCAAAACACTATAACAGTTATGTTTAAAAACAGTGTTGCTTGAGTAAATGCAATTTATAACCTCTAGATGGCAGTGGAAGACCACTAATGGGCTCATTCAGTTAAGTTGAACAGTACTGTTGAAAGGATTCATGAATTCATCCCAAAACATTAAAAATGTAAGTGTTATAACATTTTAAATCTCATTGAGTCAATGTTTTCCATTTTGTTCTTACAGATATATCAGTTTTTACTATTTTGCCACATTGTGATTACAGTTTAACCTGAAAATGACATCTAAACTCTTAAAAAGAGAAGACTTGCAATAAGTTTATTGTCACCTATCACTTATTTCAAATACCTATATCTGCAACAAAATGTTTGTGCATGTATATGTGTGTCTTTCTGTGTGTGTGTGTGTGTGTGTGTGTGTGTGTGTGTGCATATGCTTATAGAGTATACATATATTAGTCTAATCATTTACTTTCAGTGTGTGTGTCTGTCTGTTAGCCTGTTCTCCATTTTGGATGTGTTTAACTGTCATCCATGCATCCAGGATGGCTCAGACCACCTCAGAGGCCTTAATGTGCTTGAACCCCGGTAAATGCTGCTTGCAGCTTTAATTATTATTATTATTATTATTCTTCCGCCTTAAAACTGAACGTGCAGCCCAAACCGTAAGGCCTAGAGAGCTGAAACTTGGTCAGATTGTAGTAGTCTTGCTCGCTACTCAGATACAAAGAACCGGCCCAATCGGCCTAACGGGGGCGCTACAGCGCAAAAAACTAAAATTTTGGACATTTTTGGCCGTAAATCGTATACCGTTAGCCGTAGACTCAAAAACATGGCATTGTTGCAATCCTTGGGTTAGCCCGAACAAAAGTGCACAGTGCCTTTTTGGGGTCTACGACGCACCGTTTTCTCGCAAAATCGAGCTATATCCGAAACCTACTTTTGCGAACTAGTCCTAGGATTTTCAACCAATCAGAACCAAACCACTTCATAAATATTCCCTGGACACTCAATATCAATAATTATCAAAAAAAAGTTGAAATTTCAATTCATACGCGAAACAGTACACCAAAAATCGTCTATGCTAACGTTAGCCAAATGCTATTTTGACTATAACTCTTGAACGGAATGAGATATCTTCACCAAACTCGGTATACATATGTATGAGCTCAATCTTTGGTCAAATGAAAAAAATTGCGCATCTCTACCACTTGGGGGCGCAATAAGATTTAAAAAACACATAAATGGCTATAACTAGGCACCCGTTGGCTCGATCGACTTGAAAATTGGTATGCAGTGTCTTGGTCTGAAGGGGCACAGGTACCTATGAGGACATTTGCATATCTCAAAAAACATGGCCGCCATTGGCCAAACAATTTTAAGCACCTATTTGAAAGGGTTAACGGATGTTGATCGGAACGAAACTCGCTGGGTACGTTCGACTCATGAACCTCAAGGTCTGTAAGAATTTTGAAAGAAATCGGCCACTAGTTGGCGCTAACGAGTTTTATGGCTCTGTAATCACGTGGTGTTTCACATATCAACACAATATGCATATCATTTGATAGATCTCCTCATAATGCACAACTTTGCCTCAAGAACCATTGCTGTCAATCAAATCGTTCAATTGTTATTCACAAATATGTTAAAAACCTACTTTTGCGAACTAGTCCTAGGTTTTTGTCCGATCGGAACCAAACCACTGCAGTAATATTCTGTGGACTCTGTAGATCAATAATTATTAAAAAAATGTTGAATTTTGTCCTTTGGTTAGCTGTAAGGGGGTAATATAGAAAAAGGGGTGTGGCCAAACATACCCCAAAGCCTATAAAACCTAAACGAAAACTCAAAACTTTATGAAACTCACTGAAATCATGTAATAGGTGACTCTTAACAAGCATGCAAAGTTTCATGGAGATCAGACCATAGGTGGCGCTATAACAGTAGAAAAGGTCTCAAAACACAAGATTTATATGGTAAATGGCCTCAAATTGTTTGAAAATGTTCATATATTCACTCAAAAACACTAAATCTTCATATCATATGATAAATCTCCTCATTCTGAACAACTTTGCCTCTGGGACCAATGTTGTCAATAAAGCTGTTAATTAAATATTCAAGATTATTTAAAAAAGTTACTTTGGCATACTTGTGATACGGTTTAAGATGAAAATCAATAAAACCACTGAAGTACAATTCTCTAGACTCTGAAGGTCAATAATTATCAAAAACATGTTGAACAATTGCATTTGGGCAACTATAAACCAGTCATTTCATAATATGTTCTTTTCATAGTGCACACAAAGGCCTATTAATACAATCAGAAAGCCCACAAATAATCAAAACTGTGTAAAATAATGCATAATTTCATTCTAAACAAGCATGCAAAATTTAAGAGAGATTGGGCAAAAAAAAAAATAACACTATAACAGTTATGTTTAAAAACACTGTGTTCTTGGAGTAAATGCAATTTATAACCACTAGATGGCAGCGGAAGACCACTAATGGGCTCATTCAGTAAAGTTGAACAGTACTGTTGAAAGGATTTATGAATTCATGCCAAAACATTAAAAAATGAACTGTTATAACATTTTAAATCTCATTGAGTCAATGTTTTCCATTTTTGTTCATACAGATATATCAGTTTTTAAAATTTTGCCACATTATGATTACAGTTTAACCTCAAAATGACATCTAAACTCTTAAAAAGAGAAGACTTGCAATAAGTTTATCACCTATCACTTATTTCAAATACCTATATCTGCAACAAAATGTTTGTGCATGTATATGTGTGTCTTTGTGTGTGTGTGTGTGTGTGTGTGTGTGCATATGCTTATAGAGTATTAATATATTAGTCTAATTATTTACTTTCAGTGTGTGTGTCTGTCTGTTAGCCTGTTCTCCATTTTGGATGTGTTTAACTGTCATCCATGCATCCAGGTTGGCTCTGACCACCTCAGATGCCTTAATGTGCTTGAACCCCGGTAAAATGCTGCTTGCAGCTTTAATTTTATTTATTTTTTTGTTGCCAGGTTATAAGCGCTCCTCATTACAAGTTTGTGAATATGGTATTTTCATTAGCTAAAACTAAAATTATAATAATAATAAAATAAAATTAAACATAAAACACTTATTTACAGCTTATTTTATTAAGGCAACCAATGCAACATTTCTCATTTTCTTTTTGTTTAAGATGAAGTGCTAAAATAATTAAAACCAAATAACCTAAAAATAAATACTAAAATCTAATAAACAGACAAACATTTTTGAAAAATATTAAAATGACAAAAACAACAAAATAACTAAAACTTTTACTATTTTAAAAAAACATATTTTAATAAAAAAAATATTAACAAAACAATAACAGCATATCAATGACACTAAAATAACACAGAGCCACTCTAAAACACTGAAAACACAGGATCATGAGCTGCACGCTTGCAAATGAACAGTGCCACACAGAAAAAATCTAAATTATGATCACAGTATTAATCTTTACCCTCTGGTCTGTCGGGGTCCCGGTTCAACACTGCATAGCGAGGAAGGTCAATGCCCTCTTCCTGTAGAATCCTGTACACTTCCCTCCTAAAGCCATGAGCAAATACTGTATGTCCCAGTCAACTCTCATAACAATGTTTACTTGTCAAGAATATTTCAGAGAATAATTTACCACACCTGTCTTGAATGAAATACTGCATATCGAGGTCGTTGATAAGGAGGGGGTTTCTTAGTTTGGCATAACTTACAGCTTTGTCAAGGGCAAATCCTTCAAGATGAGAAAAAATATATTGCATCAGTTTACATCCAATTTTGGGGGTTGTCAGATTTTGAAATGTAATTCTGTTATTATTTTAAATACTCTCTCTTATGCTTACTGAGGATGCATTTATTTGATAAAAAATACAAAATTTGTAGAAAAAATACCACAATTCAAAAAAAAATGTATTTGATTTTTAATTGTAATTCATTTCTGTTTTAAAGGACAGCATTAATAATAATACTGAGACAATATGGCACATCAAGATTTCAAGCTGACTGCGTGTGAACTGTGTGATGTCGGATACCTTTGGAATGGAAGGAAATGAGGCAGTCACACAACGGCCACTTCTCCACCGGTTCGTTGAGTATAACCTCCTCTGGAAAAATGACCACAGTGATGTACTCAAACTTACAGAGCCTCTCCAGAATCTCAGTCATTGGCTTGGATTTGGATTTCTTCATCATGGAGCAGATCCCCACAACAATCTGACGCTCTGACTGATAGAAGAAGATATTGCATGAGCATCAGTTACAAAAAAAAAAAAAAAAAAAGAAAGCTCACTCGAGTCATGCATGAACAGTTTTCTGTACCTGATCCTCATCCTCCTCCTCCTCCTCCTCTCCGTAATCCCCTGAGATCTTCCTCATGTCTGTGTCACCCAGCTCTCTGCTCTCACCACCCTCACTTCCAATCAGGAACCGGGGAAGTTCGCTGTTGAACATCCCCTGTCCACTTGACTTCGACATTTCTGTCGAGTCTCTGTCAAACAGCCAAGTTCCCAGCACACCATCTCGTGCTGAAGCTCAGTGGTGGAAACATCAGGCAGATAAGGTGCGTAATCCAGTCAGATGAGGGTCCAGAAGTGACCTAATGCCAAAGTTGTCTTAGAAACTTATGAGGTGTTTATTCCTTAAAGATTTGGTGTCACCCTTCCAAAACCAGGAACATGTTGTGAGTTAATCCAGATCAATTTCTCTCACAAACCCAGTCCTGTTCTTACCTGCAATAAAGAGCCAATGGACAACATATTATGAATTAATAATATGTAAGTATGCATTCAATTCATCAAAAGTGACAGTACAGACATCTACAAGATTTCAAACGCAGTCCTTTCAAACTTTCAATTGATCAATAAGTATTATTAATATAAAAATATTGACTCTTGAGCAGCAACTCAGCTTATCAGAATGATTTCTAAGGGATCATGTGACATTAAAGACTGAAGTAATGATGCTGAGAAATCAGCTTTACTACCACAATAAATTACATTTACATAAATTACATTAAAAAAAGTTATTTTGAATTGCAATAATATTAAATAATACTAAAGTTTGTACTGTATTTTTGATCAAATAAATGCAGCTTTAGTAAGCATAAGAAACTTATTTATTATAAAAAAAATGAATAACCGATAACAAACATTTGAACCATGGTGTAAAATATTGTAACGTATGCATGGAGCATCATTAAGCACCTTTGCAGTTTTATCTTAGCATATCAGATCATTATTTAATGTTAGCTACTGCATTAACTATGTTTATATATATATATATATATATATATATATATATATATATACACATTTATAACCTTATTATAAAGTGCTAACACTATTTTGTACCACATTCATTCATTTTCCAGATGTTTTAAAATAATGCAAATAATACTAATAAAAATTCTACAACATTTTACCAAGTCTTGCAGTTACACTTGGTCTACATTTTCCAGAGTTAAGCCACGTCTCCCAGTATGCTGACTGCTAGGGAAAGCATGCACTGTTGGAAATATATGCTGGTCCATATCACATTTCCATACCCATGCTGATACAAGGTCATTCTAGCCATGCCTCTAAACAAACACTGCACTGCTGCTTAATCCAAACTATCCCCGGGCTACTTTTTACACAATCTATAAACTCCCATCAAGCCACCCAGATATAGAATCAATGGGTTCATCCGATATGTTTCTCGGTTTGAAAGAATACTACAAACTACAAACTGTTTGCATGTAATCAAGGGCCCAATAATAGCCACGGGCCCCTGGCAGAGGTCATTCTGGGGGAGGGGTGAGACTTGGATCAAATGCTGAGGTCTATGGCTTCCAAAGATAACTCATCACGCTGTGGATGTGTTGACAGGGAACATTAAGTTGAGAGGAAGCCGTCTACAGCGACCCAGGGTCAGGAAAAACACACACACAGATAAACAAACTCATAAATAAATGCTACTATCACTTACAAAAAGCCACAAAGCAACCAGAGTCCAATATCCTTGCAAGATAATACGTTTTTTGAACATCTTAACGCACACTGATCACAAAGTCATTGCCTTCTTCTGCAAGATTGCTGTGTTGCACAATCTTGACTTTGTTAAGCAAACATGCCAAAGTAAGTATGTCCAAGTATGTAAGATTCAACGTGCACTATGTAAATGTCTATAGCTGTTTATTCATTTTTCAGCCTTAAGTGGACAGATTTCATTATGTTTATGTCCATACAGCCTTGTAAAATGTGAAGTCATTCCTGGAACTGAAAAAAAAAGACTTTTAAACATGCCCTCATCTGCTATTGGTCGAAAATGAAAAAAATAGCTCCTCCCTAAACTCATTCCATTGGTTGACATTGCTGGGCTGGAATTTTAGTAGCATTTGCTCACTCTTCCAATTTCAAACCTGAAAGCATTTCTTTATTCTGTGTGACATAAAGGTAAGAGATTAAAAATAAAAAAAATTCTATGGAAAAGCTGTTTTTGTTCATACAGTGAAAGTCAATGGGGTCTAAAGTTGTGTGACCCCATTGACTTCCACTGTGTGCGTAAACAGCTTTTCCACAGAAGTCAGTCAACTAGACCAAATTTATCATGACTACTGAATAGTGACGACATCTTTTGGTGAACTTTTTTCTATTTCCAAATCAGAGCAACGAAGAGCCAATTTCCATCTGACATCATAGGAAACACATCAGAGTCCAGTACATATCAGCAACGTGCCAACATGATCCTGTGAAGATGAATGTAGCAGTCCAGCAGACACCAGAGGAGAGAGCCAACGACCTTTGAGATCATATCCTGTGAAGTGCTTTTATTATGATTGGGAGAACTGCCACTATTTATCAGGTTATTTCTGTCATAAATGATTATCATTAAGATAAAGCGGTTAAGAGCAGCTCAACAACCTTGCAATTGAATACCAATGACAGAACGTGGCTATATGATTCTTAAATAATTCTTATTTTATTTATTTACTTTGTTTTTGTTGACAAAAATGTGCCAAATGTCAAAGGTTTTAGCAAATAAATAAAATTTTCGCAATATTTTGAAAAAGTTGTTTATTTATTGAAAATTTTAAAATGTTTCTGTTTTCTTTTTTCTTCCTTTTAAAAACAAAACAAAACAAAACAATATGATAAATGCCAAAGACTTAAATAAATCAAACCAAATTTTACAACATTGTGAAAAATAAAATAATTTATTTAAAGACATATTTTTTTTGCCGTGCATTCTTGTTTTTTCTTTTATTTATTGATTGTAAAATGACTTTGCAAACCAAAGTTCATTTTTCAACATTTTAACAACTGTAATTGCTTATTTATTTAGAGTTAATTGCAAGAAAGAGCAAGTATTAAACTGAATGCCTTACAGTAATTATTAATAATTACACAATAATTAATAATGTGCACAGTGATAAAATTGAGTCAATCAAAATAGCTTGCATTTGCAGAATATAAAACATAATAAAAACTGCCTAAGTGGTTCCAAAATGGTAAAAAATTAACTAGAAAGTTAATCATCACCAGTCTATAGTGAAAAATCATTACTATAGCATTATACTGCTTAATAAAAAAAAAAATGTTGAAGGTAGAATCAAACTAGGAACATATGGTGAAAAGCCTGTCCACAGAAGAAAAAGAAAGAAAAACGTTTTCCATCATTTACTCACCCTCGAGTCAAACTCAACAGGACTTACTTTCTTCTGTGGAGAAATGAACAGAATGATGTTCAATATCCCACAAAATAAAATTAAGTCATACAGGAAGCAATTCTCTCTCTGTGTGCCTGTGTGTGTTGTTTAAACTATCCCTTTATGTGCTTCTTTGGACCACAACATTGCGAGTTGTAAACATTTTAAGCCACTTTTCACTTTCACAAGCATGCATGTGGCACATACTAACCTCACAAATTAACCACAATGAGCAAACATGTCACAGAAGTAGAGCATGATCTAAGGAAAGTGTGTCAGACTGTGGAGAGTCACATCTGCAGCTGTCAGACTGCTGGCAGCATTGTAGCACTGCCTTAAAAGTAGTCCCTAGAGGCCAGGACACACAGAGCCCAAATGCCAGGCTGCTGGAGGATGGACCAGCTGAAAGAAGTCGAGCGGGAGTGCAGTGCACTAATGCAACACAAATAAAACACAATGAAGACTAAATAAGGAAGACAAATTTGAGCTACAGGCAGAAAGTGGTATATTATATTGCGCAAAACATTATGAATACAACATCCTCCTCTCATCGTATCATCAGGCGAATCGGTTGACTCAAGTCTAACAAAGCATCACTCAACCGACTTCGTTTAAACTCACGCAGCAGACTAACGCTACAACCACACACTTTACAAAGCAATAAACGACACACAGAAATGACTGCGACATGTCACGGTCCACGCTGCAGGATACTCACTCGTTCTCGGACAGAGTGTGACTTCCTCATCTGCTGTCAGAGTGAAACTAACTGGAGCTCCGCGTGAACTACCTTCACAGAACCCTTGAGCAGCGCCGTCTTTCGTGATCCATGACATGGAAACTGCACACAGAACACTGCCGCCTACCGGACGGGCGAAGTAACACGTCCCTTTAGTATTGAAGGGTTAGTTCACCCAGATAGCAAATTTATGTAATTCATAACATACCCTTATGTTGTTTTAAAGCCTGACGTTTTTAAAGAGCAGTTTTCTTATTAACAATCTAAATCAAATGTGTTTTATGTTTTGCATTATATTATATACAACACAATTTTAAGGTCAATATTGTGAGAACATGGAGCTCACAGTCACTCACAACAAGCAGTAAAAACACATGCAATATGTTGTTGTATTATATGGCCAGATAGAAGCATGGAATTCTGATCTTTGTAATGTAAATGAAAAACATTTTTATAACACTATTTGCTGACTACTTAATGCATATTAAGGCATGTAAAAGATCATAAATGCATATAAATATCAGTTGTCACTCTTTACCTCATGACATGATAATTAAATGCTTACTATTATGCAATGTACAAATAAACAATCTTCATATCATATTGATAGTTACATTAAAAAATGAATGGATAATCAAATCAATTTTTATATATATTTTTTTATATATCTTCTTTTGTGTTCAATGGAAGAAATAAACTTTTGCAGGGTTGAAATCTGAGGATGAGAAAATGATGACAGGATTTTTATTTTTCCTTGCTAATAAGTTATAAAGGATTACTTGATGCATATTATCAAGTATAAACTATCAATCAGACAACAGAAGGCATGTAAGCAGATTGTTTACAAAAGGTTTTTCATTCAGTTATGATAATGTTGAAAATTTAGAGGCCTTAGAAATTCATTTATCACATTTGATACAGTTATTATTGCAGTTAATCTGACGTGTGAACTGTAAAGTGGTCAGAAGAGTATAATATTATGTTGACAGGTCAGTCCCACCCTTAAAATTGCCATGGTATACTGCAATTATGCATTTTATAATAAAACTGAGCTAGTATTAGGTTACATTCTCATAAAATGTATCATAACTATTGTATTTTCTCTGGAAAAATTATAGTTACAATGGTGCATGGTGAATTGGCCTTATACAAAAAGTATTAGGTTTCATTCTATGCTTGTCTTTAAAATGCTTTTCAAAATAGATTTTGTTCCAAAATGATAATAAAGGCTAAAAATAGAGAAAATAGAAAGTGACTAATTATTGTTTTATCTTAAAGAAATAAAATAAAATAAAAACATGCACCAAAGAAATAATTCAATATTTAAATGTCAACTAATTGTATTGTGTACAATTTAAATGCAATGTGGGATATTTAGTTTTACAATGAGATAAAAAAAAGTATGCAAATACAATAGTATGCCACTATAAAAATAAATACAAATATTCAAAAATATGAACTATACCTACATTTTATTTATAATGGCAAAATTAAATTAATTTATAATTAAATTAAAATAAAATTCTTAAAAAGGACACACTACAATAAAATTATTATTATAAACAAACAAACTGCTTATCTGTGTAATTCCTAAAGAAACTACTTAAGGAATTAATTTATATATATATATATATATATATATATATATATATATATATATATATATATATATATATATATATAAAACAATATTTAATCTATTGTATTTAAACATTATGTAGAACTATATGACTCTATAGTACTTTAATAATGATTATTTTAATAGCTGTAATATTCAAGTACACTATGCAGATTACTATGGTCTGCTACCGTAAGCATAAATGTCCATAAACCATATATCATCTGCATAATATTTGTAATAATGCTTTTAAATAAACAATTAGATAAATACAAAATAAATAACACATCAACAACAGTAAAATATTAATCAATTAATTAAATAACTCAGTAAATCTTAAGCAGTTAGCTTATTAAATCATGGAATTTTGGAACTTTTGCTGCATAAATGTCACTGTATACATTTAAATGAATAGATAAGTTAAAAAAATAACCTCTCTGTAACCCGTCAGTTGGTCACTGAGTGCTTATATACAGCAGTAGGGGTCCGTGGCTGTGACATCTCCATAATGCCTCCATTCATTTAAATGAAGCCCAGTAAAAAAGGCTGCTTTCCCCCCTTAACGGACGCCGAAAACCTGTGTCAATACCCTGTTGAGCAGGTCAAATGGGAAGTGAGTCAAAGCAAGCTTGTTCAAATTCAGGCCCTGCGTCATATTGAGGTGATGATGAGAGTTTGGGTTCGAGACCTGTGCTGGGGTCAAAGAGGACAATCAGTTATGTGTGACTCTCTACAGCACATATGTGATTCAGTTCACCACAAAATACAGAGAAAGAAATCTGTGTTGGAACATTTACGCTTGTTTCCAATCAACACACACACAATAATTAATCATTTTAAATATGATCTCATTTTTTTTGCTTGAGATGTCAAGAGATGTCAGAACACTGATCAACAATTACATGGTCTTTAAACATTTCATAGGTAGAAAGGCCAAATTAAGACATGAAGCAGACATCAAGTATATTTTTGTTCACTATGAATCATGTTTCCATGTGTCATTTGCCAGAAGCTTAATGTGAAGATAGGCTGGCTCAAAACATTGGCACTAGGATTGCCCAAAGAGGAAGAATTAATCATAAAAAGACAAATGTTTAAGTTTGGCGGTTGGCTGAGGTCTAATATTACCATTTGTGACATGATTCAAATATGACCAATTTGGGGGCTCTTAGTGCACTTCCTCTCTTACACTGTGTCCTTTATATCAGTGTTACTCTATTTATTTATTTATTTTTTGCTGGACCTCCATCATATGTAAAGCAATCATCAAGGAACATCTTGATCATCAAAATACGGTAACTGATGTCAAGGGCAATCAAGCATGATTCTGCTCTAGTCACGTCATTAGCCAATTTTTCTCTCCTTTGTGACATAGAGGTTCTATGCCATATTTCAGTAATTTGTGAGCATTAGCCACTAAAAATGTTTCTATCCCATGACAGAAAATGAAAAATGAAGCATCAACAGTCCTTGACTTGCTTGAAAATTGTCACCTCAAAGAAAACTACTGTTTTCCATTCCATCCACACGCTGGTCTGAAAAAATAAGCAATCCAACACGTACACTGATGAATACGTGTTTCTCTTTTTCATTTTAGAGAGGAACTTGAGCAAACATTACAAGTTGCAGGACTCCTGCTTTGAACAATGAAATACTGTCATCACTGTCTGAATGAAATCTCTTTTAGTATTAAACTTATATTCTGAGACCCACTGAATCAGAATCACGAAAGAATTATTGGATTCTCTACATACATTTATATTCGATAATGTATAACTCTATATTACCGTTTTTATGTACATTATAACATCTTGTACATATCTTAAAGTAACGCTCTAACGGTTATTTAACAGAACTGCACGCGCCCGCGGAAGAACACATTCTAACCGGAGCTACTTCTCCAAGGCGATTACGAATGTAAAAGGTGTTACTCCGCAGCGGTAACAGGCTACAATAGTCCAAAAATACTCACTTATAATAAATGTACCGTAGTTATTTGGGATAAGACAAAAAGGCGTTTTGGTAGATGAACTTATGATTTACTCGCTCATTATATATATTTTGTTAATTTTGAAAACAGAAAAAGTAAGATAGTGTTGCTTTGAATATCAATGTTGTGAACAGTCTTTGCTGCTCAGTAGTTTTGTGGAAACGGATATATTTTTTCAAGATTTTTGATTAACAGAAAATACTTATTTATTTATTATCATTATTATTATTATTATTTAATTATTATTATATAATGATTATTAATTTCTTTACTGTCACTTTTAAACACAATAAACAATAAAAAAAATTTATTTTCCAAATTTTTGAATGGTACTGTATCATAGTTTCAACAAAAACAAATTACTATTTTTACAATATTAGAGTTTTTACACTCTTTTTCTTTTAATCAAATAAGCCCCAGTGTGGAGTATAAAAGTTTGAATATAAATTATTTATTTTAACAACATTTAAAACCTTGACTATTACAAACATTTTACTTGTCTACTCAAGCAATTTTCCTTTTACATAGAATTATTGAAGAATAATTACATTTAAGAGCATTTAAACATGCAGTACAACACATATACTATTTATATTGCTATTTAGATGATGTCATGGCTTTACCGGTTCATGACGTTAACTAGTATCCAGGGACGTGTAAAATCCTGGCCCTAATGAACCCCATCCTCCACCTCATTCAAGCTCTTCACTGAACTACAACTGTTATAAACTAAGCATGTCATAAGGGTCAGCTTTTTACCGTTAAGAGCAGACAATACCTGCAATTCTCTGACTTCTCATGTATATTTTGAAATATACCTCAGTGGTCACTCGTAAGACTTCGAAGGTTGTTAGTTTGATTCATAATGTACGAACTAGAGCAACAATGTGCTAGTATGAGAAATAACAAGCACGGCTTGTGTGACCAGACACAATATGTTTTCATTTGAGCCGTCCATGGTTTTCCTGGTAATTAAATTTCTGTTTTACACACATGGTTTATAGTTCACACGTGTGAATATATTGCAGGTTTTTTGTTTATGTTGCCCGTTTAATGAGGTGTATTGGCTCATTGGAGGTCCCTCCTCAAGACATTGTAGATATATCTGTAGAAAGTAACGTTTACTAAGACAGTCTAAGTGGTTAAAACAATATAATTTCACATTTCCTTACCATCTTAGTATGGGTGATGGATTCCATCCCATTGTTAAACTGAATTTATGCTCGATAGTTGAGTTGCGTAGCCAAGATAATCAACTGTGTAAAGGACATTAACTGCCTATTGAGCAAAGCAAGTTTCTTCACATACTGCATAAGGAGAGGAGAGTCTTAAAGGTGTATCTCACACTTCAAAAACGTGCGAAAAACAGCTTCTGTTGGCGAGTCATCACTTTAAACTTTGAACTGTGAAATTCCAGCACCATCAGACGTAGACTGATATTTGGTTGAGAGATTCTTGCAAGATTCACCAGTGTCTCTAAATATACCACACCAAAGGCCCACAATAGAGCTATAAAACCTGTACTAAACAGGAAACTTAAGCAAAGACTGATATTTCCACAGAACTGATGCACAACAGATGATGAAGACTGATAAACTATGCACATTTCATAATATGAACTACTCTAATTGTTAACAAACACAAAGTACCGTAATAAAGCAATGACCCCTATGACCTCTTCTGGTTTCTTCGTTGAATTAAAAACCTAATTAAAAAGACCTATAGGTAGAAAATATTAGCGATCTAAAATACTGGTATTATGGGTACTGGTTAGATTTTTTTGATTATTTATCTTTGATGAAACAAACATAAATGCAAACCAACTAACTGCAAAATAAAATTAAATGAAAATGAAATTGAAAATGAATAACCAAGACAGATTCAATGACAGTAATTTTTCATAGTTTTTATTTTTATTTAATACAAATAAAAAATATACAAAGATAAATAAAATCTAAATATAACAGATTCCTGTATTTATTCATTAACATTGATCTAAATATCTCTTTTTAAAAACATGTTTAGCTGAGAGGAAGGTGAAAATGCCCATAAAAATCACTTTGACACATTTTGAGCTTTTAATGTATTTATAGAATCAATGATTGTGGGTAAAGAGGGCAAAAACATTACAATTTTGTGACAGCACCATGATAACAACTCATGTGTCAATCAACTCTTGCAACCTAACAACCCCAGTCTACCCTAAAGTTATGATTTGAACATTCAAAATGCCACTCAGGGGCACTCAATAGTCCCCACTCCCACCTCTCTGCCTCCCTCTGCCCTTTTCTGTCTCTCTCTCCCACTCACTTTGCTAAACTTGTGCCCAATTTGAATTAGATCCCTTTCTGCTCCTGACTCACACAGGGAAGGCAAGCAGTATAAAAACACAGGATTTTAGACATTTCCCAGCTAACAGATTAATGCAATACACAAGGACATTACAAAAAGCAAACAAGAAGAGACACTACTAGTTTGGTAAGATTTTTTATTTATTTTTACTTTTTATTTAGTTTTATATATATATATATGTTTAAATGTTATATATAAATGTTATATATATATATATATGTATATATATATCATGTTTTATTTATTTGTCAATTAAAGTTTAGAATTTTGTAATACAATTTTATTGGTTACATGTCTAGCAACTAATATTTTTATATATTAATATTTTCTATAAATTCTATTATTTTTTTAATATGAATATTCAGCATTTATAAAGCATGTTGATTAGTATCATGAAATAATTCAAATTCCAATTAAACTGGATGAATGGATAAAATGGATTTCATTAATATATAACCAATATTATATTGGCATGCTTGCTTTTTAAATTTAGATAGCATCTACTCTTTTCTCATTTTGGGGAAAGTAATTACATTGAAGTTTCACAAATTCAGTGCAAGATGAATGTTGCAGTTTTTTTTATATAATTTAAAATATAAGTTATTTTCTATCTTTTCATCTTGGATGTAAAATTGTCCTGATAAGGCTGGGCAAGGTGTGTTATAGGTAAATATATCTTTCTAAAATACTTGCAAGAGTGCATGAGAGTCGTAATCTATGACCAAATGCATGCCTACAGATTACATGCAGTATGTCCATGATTAATATGAGATAGGTTCACAGTACCATATTACAGTACAAGAGTTACCTGCCACTCTGTGTTGAATGTGGACAGTGTTCTGGTCCTGTGGCTCTCTTGGGGTTTTGGTGATTTAGGGCCTCCTTTGGAATACAGCAGAGTGTTTACATTGGCTTTAATGCAGGTCTGCGTCCATGAGCACAAACCACAGCAGAAACAGAACTCTGCTTATTGGCCTGTGCCTGATGGGAAGAGAACATACCACACTGGCTGAATAGAGATACTGTGGAAGCCCTCTCTCCACCCCTGCTTGACAAGACCAGAATATAGCTGTAGACATCAAGTCACAGTTTTTAAACAGCGTCTGAAAGACACATGTGACTGGCCATTTTGAAGAAGGCGGTTCACTTTCACAGTTCACAAGACTAGAACTGAAGCTAGCCAGTAGGCAGTTGTTCCTTTTGGTGGTAAAAAAAAAAAAAAAGGAAAAAAAAGAAGAAAAAATGTCATAATTTTTCTGGACTGTATTCTTGTCTTCATGACAGAGGAGATCCTCTTTGACTCGCCTCAGACAGCTGAGTTAACATATTTCCATCTATCAAGCATATGTTGAATGTGGCGCTTCTCACCACACACTTTTTTTATTATTTGCGTGTGTGTTGGTTTTGTGTGTGTGTGTGACAAAAACATTTTCTGTACAGAATCTATAAAAAATTGAATAAACAGTATTACATATTAAAATATTTTTACTGTTTTTGTCTGAGCACAGTGAAAGCAAATTTAAGCTCTCATTCACTTCTATAGGAAGTGGTCTTTTGTTCTTACTTCTGATCCTACTGGCATATAAACCAGTAAAACAGAAGTAAGTAAGGCATTAGAGGTGGGAGATAAAAAGCTACTTCAGGACTGTGCCAGGATGGAGGTCTCCTACAGTCACTCAGTGCATTTAAAACAGCTTGATTCAGAAAACCTGAGCAATAGCCAAGAGGGAAAATTTCAAGCAAAGTAGTGAATGATGCACTGTGTTCATTATCAAACTGAACTTTAGAATTTATAAATCATACAGGGAAATTTATATATTTTTTTCCCAAGCAGATTTCACAGTAACCATTGATTAAAATTCAACTTAACAAGCCCAGAACATTTCCTGTGGCTCAAACAGTGAACTATTCTTCTTTAGAGAGAGACAGGGAGAAAGAGAGTGTATGTGTGAACATTTAAATAGGAGAGTGAATTAATGACGCCATGTTTCCAATCTATTCCAAATTTCCACAAGGAGTACAGTAGCTCAGTCAGGCCATGTAAAGCCTCGGAAACCGGGAGAAAATCCTTTTGGAATGGCTTGAGTGATTTGCTCAGTCCAGTGTGCCTTACATGCCACAACTTTAGGGGTACAACAGCTTGTTAATGGGCCAGTAGTCACTGTTGAATACTCAAATGTGTGTGGTACTATATATAATAATAATATAAAGCATCCACTCTTTTTCTATTTTTCCTTAGGTCAATGATGTCTTTGATTTGGCTCCTGTTATATGCATACATCCATGCCATTTCTGGCATGATCTTATTTGGGGACATGGCTGGTAGGTAAATCTTTTAGATTGCTAAGATTTACTGATTTTAAGTAAAAGAGAATTTCAAAATAAAATTATGTTTTACAGATCAGGACAGCCCCATTAGTGTGAGTATCCCTGTTGAACCACCACTGCATCCCCTATTGGGGGGAAGCATGATTATACCTTGCTACTTCCAGGACAACACTGTCCAGGACCCTGGCGCCCCAACCACTGCCCCACTTCCCCACCGTATTAAGTGGAGCTACATCTACAAGGGCAGAATATCTCTTATTCTTGTTGCCAGTGGGGGTGTGGTGCAGGTTGAGACAGACTACGTGGACCGGGTTCATTTGGTAAACTACCCCATGGTGCCAACTGACGCCACCATTGAGATCTCAGAACTCCACTCCAGTGACTCCGGGACCTACCGCTGTGAGGTTATGCAGGGGATTGAAGACAACTACGATTCTGTAGAAATGCAAGTCCAAGGTAATGCACTTTCAAACTGTTGAGACACAAAAAAAGTACATTTATTAAACATATAAACAACTGAAAGTAAGAATTAAAAAACTGGGTCAAATCTTTACAGGCATTGTGTTTCACTACCGAGCAATATCTACCCGATATACCTTGACATTTGAGATGGCAAAGGCAGCCTGCATCCAGAACAGTGCTGTCATTGCAACTCCCGCACAGTTGCAAGCTGCCTATGATGATGGATACCATCAATGTGATGCTGGTTGGCTTTCAGACCAAACTGTGAGGTAATGGGAAAATGTAAATATCTAATAACAACATAGATAAAAATCACTCACAAACATGGGTGGTCACAAGCTGGTGTATAAGATGCATTGAACACAATGGAAACAATACTAATATATTTAATAAACATTTAGGTAAGTTAAAACTATAATAAGATTATATGAAATTCGCCATAGGTATCCAATTCATGAGCCAAGGGAGCCTTGCTATGGAGACAAAGAAAATTTCCCAGGAGTACGAACATATGGAGTCAGAGACATCAATGAGACCTATGACGTGTACTGTTTTGCAGAGAAAATGTCAGGTACCCCAGGCAGTGTTTCCAAACTGAAATGTAACTAGTTGGTGCGTTTTGCTGTTTTTCCTTTATGGATTCTACTCATCATCCAGGTAGTGTGTTCTACTCTATGTCTGTGGAGAAGTTCACCTTTGCAGAGGCTGAAGACCAGTGTGCAAATTTGGGAGCCCAACTGGCCACCACAGGGCAACTCTACCTTGCATGGAAGGCTGGTATGGATGTGTGCAATGCTGGCTGGCTGGCAGACAGGAGTGTGAGGTACCCCATTAACATAGCTCGACCCCAGTGTGGTGGGGGGCTTTTGGGAGTGCGAACAGTGTACCTGTTTCCAAATCAGACTGGTTATCCATACCCAGACTCCCGCTATGATGCAATATGTTATGCAGGTAAGCACAAAGAATGTAATTCATATTTGAGCTTTTTGTACTTGGTTTGCTAAATCACTTCACATTTACACACCTTAGAGCAATCATATCAAAATGTCACTAAAGGAACAGAAACTCAAAAAAGAAAAACTTATTTACTCACCATTTTATTGTTCCAAACTTCCGCATTCAAGGATGTCTGTGTCACCTTATGTCCCAAACTTTGTTAAATATTTTTCAGAAAAAGAAGATAAGGTTTCAACAAAGACCTCACCATTTCCTAAAATATCCACTACCACGGATGCCATGATCAGTGTGGCTACATTCACCTCGAGCCCTTCAGACTATACTGAAGAGGTGACCACAGGAGAAGAGGCCCGTGGTCAGCTAGTGACAGAAGAGCCTCTTAACACCACAAGCATAGAAAGTCCTCTACCTTTACTTCCCAACATAACTGAGGTTGAGGAGGACATTATTAATGTGGCCACGGCTCGGCCTTACTTGGGATATGAGATTCCCATGGACAATGAAACTGCTGGTAAGTAAACTAAACTGGATCCAGTGTATGATATCACAGCACATCAAATTAGCAGTGTAAACACCCAGACACCACTGAAGGTAACTGAGCCAATGTAAATGAGCAAAAACAAGGATTTGCAAAGAGTTACAGTACAGGGACAAAATCTAGTTAACAGGTGTTTCAACTGATTTTCAAAAGCAGATGTAAATACCACATGCAAACTGTAAAGTTTAAAATTGGCCAAACCTTTTCTTGCCCTAGAAACTAAGGGAGTGGTATTCCACTATCGCGCTGACTCCGGACGCTATGCTTACACCTTTGAAGAAGCACAAGTGGCATGTCAGAAGCTGGGAGCAATCATAGCCACCCCTGAGCTTCTTCAGGTGGCTTATGAAGCTGGCCTTCATCAATGCAGTGCAGGTTGGCTAAAGGACCAGACTGTCAGGTAGGCTTGTTTTTTACAAAGTGCTGCCCTTCATGTTCATAACTGCATTTGTTTCTTTTGAATTAACTAGAATCATGATCAAGTAATGTTGACACCTTATTTTGCATTCAACACTGTTTTCAGATATCCAACTGTGAATCCTCAAAAGAAGTGCTCCGGAGATCAGAAGGACCTCCCTGGCATTCACTCTTACAATGTCAGGCCTGCACATGAGCGGTATGATGTGTACTGTTATATGGAACAGATAAAGGGTGAGTAAAGGTTAATTCATGACATAAAAATGAACAATTTATTTAATCCTCTATGATCTCACTGTTCAGTCTCTATCCCTTAGGAGAGATCTTCCATGTGAGCTCATTAGCAGGCTTCACCTACTATGAAGCTGTTGCCCATTGCATAAAATTGGGATCTACTCTTGCTTCAACTGGAGAACTGTTCGCCTCATGGAATGAAGGTTTCCACAAGTGCAGTCCAGGCTGGCTGTCTGATCGCAGTGTCCGCTATCCTGTCCACAACCTAGGCTTTGGTTGTGGTGAAAACAAGACAGGAGTGCATACTATTTATACTCAACCAAACCAAACAGGCTTCCCAAACCCATACTCCAGATATGATGCATATTGCATCAGAGGTATAGCAGCTTTTAAGCCTGTATGTATGAGTTTGCAATGAAAGGCAAGACTGGGTGTTGATCTTGGTGATTCTTTTGTTATTTTTCAGCAAATCTGTCTATGCTGCTTGATGAAGATATGATGAACACTACAAAGATGGGGATGGATCTTAACATGACAGATATAACAGAGATACTGAGACCTGGTATGAGATATGTTGGATATCGCCACTTGTTACTGCTAACCTTTACTGCATTATTGTCCTATTTAACTATGCTAACTTTCTGTGATGTGTGTTACAGTTCGCCCAATTGTCCCTCCCTTGCTTGTGGAACTGTCTGGATCTGGATCTGGATCTGGATCTGGATCTGGATCTGGATCTGGATCGAGCTCGGGCTCAACATCAGCATCAGGTGATCCTGATTCCAGTTCTGGGTACATGTCAGGGAGTGGCATACCCAGTGGGAGCATATCCGGTTCTGGCCAAAGTGGTGATGGATCAGGTCACCTTGTGAGGTACCAAGAAGGTGCAGATACACTCATGTGGCAAACTTCTGCCTCGGGCAGCACTATGGAGGCAAGAGAAGGTAGTGGCAGTGGCAGTGGTGTTATCATTACTTCAGTATCATCAGGGGATCAAGAATCTGGAGAGGAATCTGGACTCTTTTATGAACAAAGTGGCAGAGGACCTGGCAGTGGATCTAGTGGTTCAGGGACAAGTGGATTCTTCAGTGGTGAGGAATCAAGCCTTCCATCAGGATTTGGCAGTGGATCTAGTGGTTCAGGAACAAGTGGATTCTTCAGTGGTGAGGAATCAAGCCTTCCATCAGGACATGGTAGTGGATCTAGTGGTTCAGGAACAAGTGGATTCTTCAGTGGTGAGGAATCAAGCCTTCCATCAGGACATGGTAGTGGATCTAGTGGTTCAGGAACAAGTGGGTCCTTCAGTGGTGAGGAATCGAGTGGGTCGGGCTTCTCTGGTGTATCATTTATAAACACAGAAATGATAGATCTGACTGCAAGTACTTCTGGAAAACAGGAATTGTCTGGTGTTTCTCCATTCGACTTGACTGATGTTAGTGGTCTCAGCTCTGCTTTTGGATCTGGTTCTGCCTCTGGATCTGGCTCTGCCATTGGCTTTGGATCTGGCACCATCATTGACTTTGCATCTGGTTCTGGCATTGGCTTTCGATCTGGCTCTGCTTCTGGAGCTTCAGGTTATCCCAGCGATCCCTCTGGTGAGGTATCTGGCCACATTCAGAGTCAGGATGGAAAGATTGTCATTCTAACGGATGATGAGGTTGAGTTGATGTTTAGGCCTACAATTGGAACAGAACAGGGTCGTGGATCAGTGGAGATCAGTGGAGAGGGCAGTAGTCAAGAACATTATGCTGAGGACGTCTCCATATCTCTTTCTAATAGTACTTCATATGAAGATTATTGGAGTGTCAATGAAACTGTTGATCTCCTACCAGAAGGACAAAATCAACTTAAAGTCATCACTGAGGCATTTGATGTGACTGATCAGTCACCACTGAACACAACACCATCCACGACTTCTATACTCATTACTCCACCTTCAGCTGTACTACAAACACCAAAAGCTATGGAGGAGCCATTTTTAACTGATGGTAATAACTGAACAAAACTATACTTTTGTGTTATTTAACTGGTGTACAACAACAATACTTAAAAAAAAAAAATCTTTAGCAGCTTCTGCTAACCCCTGCGATCCAAACCCCTGTGGTCAAGGTTTATGCTCTTTTACAAGGTGGCATTGCAGTATGTCAGTGTCATTTAGGATTCAGTGGGAAAACTGCTTAACACATAAGTGAAAAGTAATGGAGCATTTAAACAAAGATATCATGCTATGCATTTATTGTGACTTAAAGGGATAGTTCACTCAAAAATGAAAATGTGATGTTTATCTCCTTACCCCCAGGGCATCCAAGATGTAGGTGACTTTGTTTCTTCAGTAAAACATAAAACAAGATTTTTAGCTGAAACCGTGCAGTCTGTAAATCTTATAATGTAAGTAAAGGGAATCATGGCTGAAACATAAATAAAAATAAAATAAAAACAAACACAAACAAAACTAAATTAAACCCTGCGGCTCATGACAATACATTGATGTGAAAAGATACAAAACAATCAGTCTGTGCAAAAAACAATTTTTTACTACCTCTGATTCACGCAATGTCTGAATTGTTAGAACTTTCCTGAGCACGTCCTGTTGTTCGCGTTCTAAAGCAGGCGCTGAGGTGGCAATGGTCCAAATGAGAGAATACGTGGCGGTAATGCACTTATAAGTCTGCGATCTGACATAAAGCAAGAAGAAGAAGACTACTCACACACCTGCAGCTGAGAACATACACAACAGGATGCACTCAGGAGAGTTCTAACAGTTCAGACATTGCATGAATCAGAGCTAAAAAAAAAAAAAAGGTAGCACTTTATTTTACAGTCCTGTTCCTCGTGTACATACTATGTACTTATTATAGTAATTACAATAACTATGTAATAACTAGGTACTAACCTAACTACCCCTACCTAACCTACCCCATGTAGTTCCCTTGTATTACCAGAACTTTCTTAGATAAATACACTGTAAGTACACTATAAGTACATGTACGTACACATACTGTAAAATAAAGTGCATCCAAAAAAATATATATAAATACTGTTCAGTTTCTTGCTCAGACTCATCTTTTTGTGTCTTTACACATCAGTGTATCGTCACAAGCCACAGGGTTTATTTAGTTTTATGTTTGTTTGTTTTTTACTTTTTAATATGTTTTCAGCTGTGATTCCCATCCACTTACTTTAAAATGCTATGTTCACACCAAACGCGAATAGAGCGTCTGGCGTGAATGATTTCAATGTTAAGTCAACGCAAAGGCGCGTTTACTCGTGTCTGGAGGTCTCGCGGCGTGAATGAGGCGTTAAGCGCGGCACGGAAGACGCAAATTCGCCTCATTCGTGCATCTAGTTCGCACGAATAGAGCATTTCGCGTGAATAGAGCGCTTCGCGCAAAACGCACGTTAAGCACGAATGGTGCTTTTGTGGCATTTAGCGTTTGGCGTGAATTCGCGTCTGCCGCCCGAGTTGAAAAATGTGAACTTTGCGTCAATTCGTGCCGCGTTTAATCAATCAGGAGCCTGCTAGGAGTCACTCATTCAACATGGAGGAATGACTGATGTTGTCAGTGAGCAGTCAACCGGAGCTATATGACAAAAGTTCATATTTCTATAGAGACAGGAATAAAAAGGACCTATATATATATATATATAATATATATATATATATATATATATATATATATATATATAACATTTATAGATAAATTTAATAAAG
>NW_020529241.1:0-65662 GCF_003368295.1 Carassius auratus
GGACAGAGTGAGATGAGATGTCTGACAGTTTTTTAATTTTCTGTTATCTATACAGTGTTGTAAAGTCGTGAAACTATCCATATTTACTCAGAATGACTTTTTTTCTGTACGAAAAAAGGTTTTGAAGTGTTTTGGAATTTAAAAATGCAGGAAAATTAATTAATTCCATTTTTACTGTCATTTTAAAAAAATCACCACGACAAAACCGTTTAAGCTATCCAAAATCCATTGGCAATTTAAGTTGTTTAAAATGTTTTGGCATCATGTAGACAAAGTTTGGTGTGTATAGTGTTACTCTCCTCTGAGCAGTATGCATTAATTCCACAGCTAAATGTAAAAAAAAATCCACATTCAAATCAAAATAGCTGACTTCCTGTTGATCGTAGCTGATGACTGTGAATTAGAAAGTTGTCCGTCTTGATAAGAAAAATTTTGTACCGAGTTTGGTGTCTGTAGCTAAAACTAACCCGCCACTTTTGACAAAAGGTGGCGCTATAGAGTGCCTCTTCCACGCCCTCTTATGAACTTTTGCCAGTGTCTAGTTATCACAAATACTGATATGTGTTCTGAGTTTGATGAAATTCTAAGCATGTTATATGCCTCAAAATCACCTGAGAAGTATTCCAGTTTAACATGTTGCCACGGCAACAATATTTTTAGATATCAATATCCCCCCAGCAGATTTATATCGGCTGTGTTTTAACATTATTCTGATGAAGTTTGAAGCAAATCGAGTAAAAATAAGATGCTGAATTCAAATCATTTTGAAAATGACACACTTCCTGCTGCCAGTTGGTGGCGCTATAACTTTGACTCCTAATAGTCACATATATGCGATCGACATCATACAACGAATAATCTGATGAAGTTTGATTAAAATCAGGAAATGTATGTGGATGGTATTAGACACTTCCTGTTTCTAATTTCTCGCCATAATTTCAACGCCTCGCCACGAGCAAACCGTTCGAGATATCAAAAATCCCCTGGCAATTTTTCATCCCCAGTGTCTTGAGATCATGTTGACCGAATTTGGTGGCAATCGGCAAAAAAACCTATGACAAGTATTTCAAATTCCAGAGCATGCGCTTTTTACATAACTCTAAATAGCTGACTTCCTGTTGGGCGGAGCCGAATGACATGCAGTACGAAAGTTGTTCAGCACGATGAGATCTATATGTGTACTGAGTTTCATATTAATACGAGCAAGTATGTGTGAGCTATACATCAACATTTATGACTGTGTTCCAGGGGGCGCCATAGAGCCCCTGTGCCACGCCTGGGTCCCAGCCTCTGCAGGCTCCTAAAGGCCACAGATTCCAAAGTGTGCGCAAATTTTCAAGAGTTTTTGAGTATGTTAAGGACCCCAAAAGCCCCCACAACTTTGACGAAAAATATGAATACTAAACCCTAAATATCCAACTTCCTGTTGGGCGGAGCCTATGACATGCAGTACAAAAGTTGTTTGGTTTGATGAGATCTACATGTGTACCGAGTTTCGTGTGTCTACGTGCAAGTATGTATGATATATGGCCCTCAGTATTCCAGGGGGCGCTGTAGAGCCCCTGTGCCACGCCCGTGTATCAGTCTCTGCCCGGCCCTAATGGCCGCAGGTTCCAATGTGTGTGCCAATTTTCAAGACTTTTTAAGCATGTTAAGGGCCCCAAAAGCCCCCGAAACCTTGAAGAAAAATAATAATAATAACAAAATATAGCTGCAAGCAGCGATGGCGGGCTCAAGCCACCAGTGCCATCGCCACCCCGGTGGCATCAGGTAAACTGTGCCCAGCGGGCACATGCATTCACAATATCCCTCTGGCAGTGAGGTTTTAAAGGATATGGCAGTTAAAGGGTTAATCCGAATCATCCAGACTTTAAAATCACATTCACAGAACAATATATATATATATATAACTTTAGTAACACTTTACAATAAGATTCCATTCATAAACATTATGTTAACATGAACAATGTTTATATAGCATTCATTCACGTCAGTTAATATTCCAAACTTAAACATTAAAACATTGTTTTATTGTGATTTTTTTCCAAGCATTTTTTACCAATTCCAAACCATATCAATCTTAATAACTACCATTATTTTTTATTTAATCATTTATGAGTGCTATACAATAGTCCAGGAAAGCTGGAAGAGAAAAACAGGTCAAGAAGAACTGACAAAAGAATTGCAAAATAATTAGGAAATAATGTGAAGATTAATTTTTAGTCAATTCTGCAAGACAGACTTTCAGGAAAGGAGGTGGAATAAAAATGAGCTCTTAAATCTTAATCCTGGATTCTGGAAGATATATTCCTCAAACCATCGAACAAGAGGAGGTGGTGCTGGTCCTTCACGAGTCACTCTAATCTGTTCATAAAGCCTATATATAAAGCCTTAATATATAGTATTTCACAATACTTCATGGTATTCTAATTAAATCATTTTTTGGGATCTTAAGTCTCTCAGAGCCGGACACCGAGTAATTCTGGAGACTCCAGGAAAGTGGCAGTTCTGTAAAATGTTGGCGCTGGAGACTAAATGCTCCCTGATAGTTTCACACCTAATTCACTTAACACACACACAAACACACACACACACACACACTACCCACAGTGACAGTGGGACTGAGTGACATTAGATGTATGATAGTTTTTTTATTTTCTATCATCCATATAGTGTTGTATAGTCATGAAACTATTGTCATGAGACCAGTCATTCTGAGGAAATATGCCTCAGAATGACTTGTCTTTTATGTGTACATTTTTTTTAAGTGTTTAGAAGCTGCACTTTAAAAAAAATTAAAAGACATTTACTGGTTCCTTTTTTACTATTATTTCAAAAAATCACCACGACAAAACCCTTCAAGCTATCCAAAATTCATTCACACCTGTTCTGTAAGATTAGTTCTTTAAACAGTGGTAAAAGAGGATGTGGTGCTGATCCTTCAAGAGTCACTCAAAACGTATCTGTCCATAAAGCCTATAAAGAATTATTCTTAATATACAGTTCACAATACTTCAGCTTGTTATTCTAATTAAGTGAGGGTCATTTTTATCAGTAAAATTCCTAAAATACATATTATTTTATTTGAAAGATTTCTATAAATTATTTAAATCATACTCGTTTCTACAATAATTATTTAAAAGTAATCCTATAGCTCCCTCTGGTGACCATTATTGGTACTAAGAATTGCAAGCTTGATTTATAAGTTATGATAGTTTTAATTTTAGGCTGGCTCTTGAAAATGAAAAAGCTATGAAACTTACTGTGCTTCCTTCAAATGAGGACTTCTACTTATATAAAAAATTATGAAGAGTTAGAATGAAAAATTTTAAAGATATAGTAAAATAACTATTGTATTTTTTATGTTACTTTAATAAATCTCTATGGCAACACCATTTAAGCTATCCTAAACCCATTCACAATTTAACATCTCAGTATATTGGCATCATGTTGAAAAAGGAGTATGGAGTAGTATGAGGAGGAGTATGAATTCATTTACAGGCTGATTTTATCATAAATCCACAATAAAATTTATTTTTCTGTTCTGTATCAATCTGTGTTGTTGTTTGTTTATTTTTATCTTTTATTTCTCATAGGAAGATAACTGATCCTTTACTCTCCTTTTTAATAAATGTGCTTATAAACCAAAAACAAGCTATTTATAGCTGTATTTATAAACTGCTTACTACTGACTATTAATATTGGGACAAGGCTTTATAAAGCATGAACTGACTATTTACTTTTTGAGTTTGAAATTATTATTTGCAGCACAAATTAGGGTTTTTTAGGATTTTTAAAAATCCCTAAAACTGTCAGAAAAGGATAAGGCCTAAGATTTCTATGTGAGTGGCTACATTTATTTGTTTTATAACTATAATGCATAAACTATGAAATTATACAAAATGTATAAAAAAGTACAACAGTCATTGTTTTCCAATGTTTTTTTTTTTTTTTTTTTGGATTTACATTAAAAAAAATTAGCCTACTGCAATCATTCTAAACAGCTTGAATAAAACCTGTTAATATTTATTATAGACCGCTGTAACTGTGTATAATCTAACAAACAAGTTTATTATGAAAATAAAAGTGTGTACACCAGATAAATTGGACGATAAAGAAATTGCTAACAATAGTATAATAGAGCATGTTTTAGGTTTTTAGGCGTTTAGATGCAGATATGGACAAATCAAATGTAAAATAAAATGTAATTGATTTAATTAAATATAGATTAATTCTTGTTAGAGCAAAATAATAAATAAATAAATAAATACGTACACACATTAAAAAAGCAGCCAAGATGAATGAATTTCATTTTTTATATAGATTAAAATTGAAGACAGAAGCAGCTGGTATATGCGGTCACTTAATACTAAAATCCAGTAGATCCACTTCAGATATATTTCTCAACAGTTTATGTTCACGTGGCTGTTTTCGTTTATAGTCGCCAAGCTATTATGTGTTTTGAAATAATCTTGACCATGATGTGTTCGTTCGTACGACGAAAGCCAGAATCCTGCAGCTCGAGAGATATATGTTATTCTGCCAGTCTCGCTTTCAAATAGTCTTGCACACTTAAACGGGTCACAAACACCTGCATTTACCTCTTGATGTGTTACAATGGGTTTATTGTGTGCATTTGTGGTAATGTTTTATTTAAAAAAGCTCTTAAACAAGAATAAATTCGTTTGTTTTGAGCTCGACACTGTACGCGCTGATCGGAGGCGTGATTTCAGATAGGCAGCCACAAATATTTAATTTTCACACAAACAGTTCAAAAACATCTGAATTTAGCTCTTGGTGTGTTCTAATTGGTTGATTGTGTGATATCGCTGTAATAATTTATTTTTAAAAGCTATAAAACAGGAATAAATTAGTTTTTTCTGAGCTCTTTACTCCAGACTCTCGTGATCACAGCGGTGATTCATCTCTCCTATTTCTCACGTATCTCTGGCCAGAAATAATTTATCCATGAGCCCTGAACCGGTAATAATCAGATATGTTGGTTTAGCTTGTCAGTGTGAATTAAATCTAAGTATTTATTTGTATTTTTAACCGATTTAAAAGTGAAAGTAAAAGTCCGGTAATTGCACCTGTAGGGGCGCAATTTCTCTCAGACAATGGAAGTCTGAAGCACATATACTCAAACAGAGGGACAAAGTGAGATGAGATGTCTGAGAGTTTTTTAATTTTCTGTTATCCATACAGTGTTGTAAAGTCTTGAAACTATGCATATTTCCTCAGAATGACTTTTTCATCTGTATGAAAAAATTCTTTGACGTGTTTGGAAGCTGCATTTTAAAAATACAATAATGATTCCCTTTGTAAGGTCATTTAAAAAAATCACCACGGCAAAACCATTCAAGCTATCCAAAATCCATTCACAATTTAAGTTCCTATCAGAAATACTGATGTGTGTTCAGAGTTTTGTGAAATTCTAAGTATGGTATTTGCCTCAAAATCACCTGAGAAGTATTCCAGTTTGACATGTTGCCACGCCAACAATTTTTTAGATATCAATATCCCCCTTGCAGATTTATATCGGCTGTGTTTTAACATTATTCTGATGAAGTTTGAAGCAAATCGAGTAATAATAAGATGCTGAATTCAAATCATTTTGAAAATGACACACATCCTTCTGCCAGTTGGTGGCGCTATAACTTTGACTCCTAATAGTCACATATATGCGATCGACATCATACAACGAATAATCTGATGAAGTTTGATTAAAATCAGGAAATGTATGTGGACGGTATTAGACACTTCCTGTTTCTCATTTCTCGCCATAATTTCAACGCCTCGCCACGAGCAAACCGTTCGAGATATCAAAAATCCCCTGGCAATTTTTCATCCCCAGTGTCTTGAGATCATGTTGACCGAGTTTGGCGGCAATCTAGAAAAAAACCTATGACAAGTATTTCAAATTCCAGAGCATGCACTTTTTACATAATTCTAAATAGCTGACTTCCTGATGGGCGGAGCCTATGACATGCAATACGAAAGTTGTTTGGCACGATGAGATCTATATGTGCACTGAGTTTCATATGAATATGTGCAAGTATGTGTGAGCTATACATCAACATTTCTGACTGTGTTCCAGGGGGCGCCGTAGAGCCCCTGTGCCACGCCCGGGTCCCAGCCTCTGCAGGCTCCTAAAGGCCACAGATTCCAAAGTGTGCGCAAATTTTCAAGAGTTTTTGAGTATGTTAAGGACCCCAAAAGCCCCCACAACTTTGACGAAAAATTTGAATACTAAACCCTAAATAGCCAACTTCCTGTTGGGCGGAGCCTATGATATGCAATACAAAAGTTGTTTGGATTGATGAGATTTATATGTGTACCGAGTTTCATACGTCTACGAGCAAGAATGTATGATATATGGCCCTCCATATTCCAGGGGGCGCTGTAGAGCCCCTGTTCCACGCCCGTGTATCAGTCTCTGCCCGGCCCTAATGGCCGCAGGTTCCAATCTGTGTGCCAATTTTCAAGACTTTTTAAGCACGTTAAGGGCCCCAAAAGCCCCCGAGACGTTGGAAAAAAATAATAATAATAATAATAATAATAATAAAAAATAATCCTAAGGAAAACAATAGGCCTCTCGCCCTTTGGGCTTGAGCCCTAATAATCCTAAGGAAAACAATAGGGCTCTCGCCCTCCAGGCTTGAGCCCTAATAATAATAATAATAATAACAAATAATCCTTAGGAAAACAATAGGGCTCTCGCCCTCCAGGCTTGAGCCCTAATAATAACAAAATATAGCTGCAAGCAGCGATGTCGGGCTCAAGCCGTCAGTGTAACGCCACCCTGGTGGCATCGGGAAAACTGTGCCCAGCGGGCATAAGCATTTACAGTAACCCTCTGACAATCAAGTTTTAAGGGATGTGGCAGTTAAAGGGTTAATCCGACCAATCTAGACTTTGAAATCACATACACAGAACAATATATATAACTTTAGTAACACTTTATTTTAAAATGTATAAAAAATGTATAAGGTGTGCATTGTAGCTGACACCTATATGAACACATTACAATTGTTTTGTGACTGCAAGTCTTTCTTCTCAAATGCTATTGAGCTTCAAATTTGCATTTGAGCCCATGTGAAAAAGTAGCATAATTTACATACGACTTACAGTTTGTTGTAATAAATATCAAACATTCAATTTAATTGTGCATTATAGCTGTCACCTAGATGTGACCTTGAGTGGTCGCGAGCGCGGATGGCAGAATGGCGCATATTTGTTTTGTTTTTTTTGTTTTTTTGAGCAACTGGGATGGTGCCCCCTCTGGGAGTTGGTGCTCTACGAAGACTGCATACTCTGCATATAGGGAGCGGCGGTACTATCTGGAAGATATATTCCTTAAACCATCGTACAAGTGGAGGTGATGCTAGTCCTTCAAGAATCTCTCAAAACCTTTTCAAGTGTACAGTTTCCTTTTTATTGCATCTTGAAATAAATATTTCTGAATTCTGAATCAAACTGGGTTGTGTTTATTTATTTATTTTATAAGACAACTGAGACTTTAATCTCCGTTGTAATATATGTGCTTTTAAATCAAGAACAGTGTATTTATAGATGTATTACTGCTTAATAATGACTATTATTAAGGGAAAAGGCTTTATAATCATGAACTATTTGCTAATGCTTAGCTAATGAGTGCAGTTATTATAAAGTGTTACCAATGCATTTACTAATGTTAACAAATTAGACATTATTATACAGTGTTACCAAATCCTTTAATAATTTATTAGTGTTTTTAAATTATTTTAATGACCTATAAGCATTTGTGAAATAGTTTTGCTTGCATTGCAGCTTAATCTATCAGTTGAAGAGTTTTACTGTTACATCCATGAGATTAATATATGTCATGTCACGTCACAGGATGTCATAGGTCAGTATCAAATGAGTTTGAAATTATTATTTGCAGCACAAATAAGTATTCTTAGGATGTTTTTAAATCCCTAAAACTGTCAGAAAAGGATAAGGCCTAAGATATTTCTTAAGCTGTAATGAAAGGGGAAAAAAACACCACCATTAGCAACAACAAAAACAATAAACATTTAAAATACAGATTTTTTTCCCCCTGATGATTAAAGAGATGATTAGGTCTCTCTCTCTCTCTCTCTCTCTCTCTCTCTCTGCCAGATAGCCCCTCCCCTCCCTACAATTCACACACACTGTCAGTCACCAAAAATGCAGTCAGTCACCAACCCCCTCACACTCCCCCTCCCTCTCCCCCTCCCTTCCCTCACACAGACAGAGTGGCCAGAGTGAGATCATGTCAGTTAAGAAGTCTGACAGTTTTTAAATTTTCTGTTGTCCATACAGTGTTGTAAAGTCGTGAAACTATGCATATTTCCTCAGAATGATTTGATCTCTGTATGAAAAAATGCTTTGAAATGTTTGGAAGCTGCAATTTAAAAATACAAGCCAATTAATGATTCCCTTTTTAGTTCTGTGTTTATTTGTATTTTTTTTATTTATTTTTTATTTTGGAAGATAACAGCCTTTAATCTCCTCAAAATAAATGTGCATATAAACTATGAACAATTTAATTATAGCTGTATTTATAAAATGCTTACTAAAATATTAATTTTGGGAGAAGGATATATAAAGCATGAACTGGCTATTTACTAATGCTTAGCTAGGAGTGCAGCTATTATGAAGTGTTACCAATGCATTGACTAATGTTAACAATTGAGACATTATTTTAAAGTGTTACCAAATCCTTAAATAATTTAAAAGTGCTTTGTTATGATTTCATTAACCTTTAAGCATTTGTGAAATAGTTCTGCTTGCATCAGAGCTTAGTCTTCATCTGTGAGCTGAACAGTTTTACTGTTACATCCATGAGATTATGTAAATTCAAATAAATGTCATGTCACAGGGTGTCAGAGGTCAGTATCAAATAAGTTTGAAATTATTATTTGCAGCTAAAATAAGTATTTTTAGAATTTTTTTAAATCCCTGAAACTGTCAGAAAAGGATAAGGCCTAATATATTTCTTAAGCTGTAATGAAAACAGCACAATTAGCAACAACAACAAAAAAAATAACAATTTAAAATAATATTTTTTTCTGGTGATTAAAGAGATGTTTAAGTCCCTCTCTCTCTCCCTGTCTTGTCTGCCACTCACCTCACACCTCACACCTCTCCCCCACTCACACACACACACACACACACAGTCAGCACACATACATTCCTCAAACAGAGGGACAGAGTGAGTTGAGATGTCTGACAGTTTTTTAATTTTCTTTTAATCATACAGTGCTGTAAAGTCATGAAACTATGCATATTTCCTCAGAATCACTGGTTTTCAAAATGAAAAATGTTTTTTAAAGGTTTGGAAGCTGCAATTTAAAAATACAAGACGATTAATGTTTCACTTTTTACTGTTATTTCAAAAAATCACCACGACAAAACCGTTCAAGCTATCCAAAATTAATTCGCAATTTAAGTTCCTCAATGTTTTTCCTTAATGTAGACCAAGTTTGGTGTGTATAGTGTACTTCCCCTGGGAGGAGTATGCATTAATTCCCAAAAGAAAATTCCCAAAAATCCATATTCAAGTCAAAATAGCCAACTTACTGTTGGTCGTAGCTTATGACTGCGAATTAGAAAGTTGTCCGTCTTGATAAGAACAATTTAAGTACAAAGTTTGGTGTCTGTAGCTAAAACTAACCCCCCCACTTTTGACAAAAGGTGGCGCTATAGAGTGCCTCTTCCACGCCCTTTTAAAAGCTTTTGCCATGGTCTAGCTATCTTTAATACTGATATTTTTTTCGAGTTTCATGTAAATCTGAGCTAGTTATCTGCCTAAAAATCACTAGAACAAAACATTCAAGTTTGACACGTTGCCATGGCAACACTATATTAGATATAAATATCCCCACGACAGATTTTCTTCGGCCGTGTTTTGTCATTATTCTGATGAAGTTTGAAGCAAATCAAGTAAAAATAAGATGCTGAATTCAAAGCGTTCTGAAAATGATTCACTTCCTGCTGCCAGTTGGTGGCGCTATAACTTTGACTCCTAATAGTCACATATATACGATCGGTATCATACAACAAACAAACCAATTAAGTTTGATCAAATTCAGCAAATGTATGTGGATGTTATTATACATTTCCTGTTTCTCATTTCTCGCCATAATTTCAACGCCTCGCCATGGGCAAACCGTTCGAGATATCAAAAATCTCTTCGCAATTTAGCATCCCCAATGTCTTGAGATCGTGTTCACCAAGTTTTGTGTTGAACGGTGGATTTCCTCAGAGGAGTATATCAAATTCCAGAGCATGTGTTTTTCATAAAACCCTAAATAGCCAACTTCCTGTTGGGCGGAGCTTATGGCATGAGATGTCTTGAGATCATGTTGACCGAGTTTGGTGTCAATCGGCAAAAAACCCTATGACAAGTATTTCAAATTCCAGAGCATGCGCTTTTTACATAACTCTAAATAGCTGACTTCCTGTTGGGCGGAGCCTATGACATGCAATACGAAAGTTGTTCAGCACGATGAGATCTATATGTGTCCTGAGTTTGATATTAATATGTGCAAGTATGTGTGAGCTATGCATCAACATTTCTGACTGTGATCCAGGGGGCGCCGTAGAGCCCCTGTGCCACGCCCGGGTCCCAGCCTCTGCAGGCTCATAAAGGCCACAGATTCCAAAGTGTGCGCAAATTTTCAAGAGTTTTTGAGTATGTTAAGGACCCCAAAAGCCCCCACAACTTTGACGACAAATATGAATACTAAACCCTAAATATCCAACTTCCTGTTGGGCGGAGCCTATGACATGCAGTACGAAAGTTGTTTGGTTTGATGAGATCTACATGTGTACCGAGTTTCGTGCGTCTACGTGCAAGTATGTATGATATATGGCCCTCAGTATTCCAGGGGGCGCTGTAGAGCCCCTGTGCCACGCCCGTGTATCAGTCTCTGCCCGGCCCTAATGGCCGCAGGTTCCAATGTGTGTGCCAATTTTCAAGACTTTTTAAGCATGTTAAGGGCCCCAAAAGCCCCCGAAACCTTGAAGAAAAATAATAATAATAATAACAAATAATCCTAAGGAAAACAATAGGGCTCTCGCCCTCCAGGCTTGAGCCCTAATAATAATAAGAATAATCCTTAGGGGAACAATAGGGCCCTGCGCCCATTGGCTCGGGCCCTAATAATAATAATAAGAAGAATCCTTAGGGGAACAATAGGGCCCTGCACCCATTGGCTCGGGCCCTAATAATAAGAATAATCCTTAGAAGAACAATAGGGCTCTTCGCCCCTTCGGGCTTGAGCCCTAATAATAATAAGAATAATCCTTAGGGGAACAATAGGGCCCTGCGCCCATTGGCTCGGGCCCTAATAATAAACAAAGCAGATACAAGAGGGTCCTCGCACCTCGGTGCTCAGGCCCTAATAAACAGAGCAGATACAATAGGGTCCTCACACCATCGGTGCTCGGGCCCTAATAATAAACGGAGCAATTCCAAGAGGGTCCTCAAACCATCGGTGCTCGGGCCCTAATAAACGGAGCAATTCCAAGAGGGTCCTCGCACCATCAGTGCTCGGGCCCTAATAAATGAAGCAGATACAATAGGGTCCTCACACCTTCGGTGCTCGGGCCCTAATAATCCTAATAAACAAAGCAGATACAAGAGGGTCCTCGCACCTCGGTGCTCGGGCCCTAATAAAGACTTTTTGGAGTTATGAAGGATGCATTAGCGTTTTCTTTTCTCCTCTCCTCTCCTCTCTCACACTGCAGTTCTCCACAAGTTCATCAAACAACCGCAGTAAGAATATTTCATCAAGCACGGTGAGTAATGGCTTCTCCTACAATTGTTATTTGCACCTCTTGCCACATGTACAGTTTATCTATCTCGGTCGCTGATGAGGGATTCACATGTGATAAATGCAGGGAAATAGTTAGGCTGACAGAGAAGATTTCAGAATTAGAGACACGCATCCAAACTTTAATTGAGGACAGTAAGAATGTTAGGGCTCTAGATATGGCTTTGGATGCGTCTAGCTCAGGGATTCCTGTACATTGTCCGGTTCCAGCAGAGCCCCTGCAGCAGGGCAACTGGGTGACGGTGAGGCAGCGTAGTCGTGGGTCAAAACACCGCTCTTCTGTTCCGATCCAAACATTAAACAGGTTCTCCCCACTCAGTGATGCACCCACTGAGAAACCTGATGAAAGTGCTCTAGTTATTGGTGATTCTATTGTACGGAACGTGAATATAGAGACACCAGCCACCATAGTCAAATGTTTACCGGGAGCCAGAGCGCCTGACATCCTGGCAAATTTAAAAGTGCTGGCTAATGCTAAGCGTAAATACAGTAAGATTGTTATTCATGCCGGCGCTAATGATGTTCGACTTCGCCAGTCGGAGATCACTAAAAATAACTTTAAAGAGGTGTGTGAACTTGCAAGCACGATGTCAGACACTGTAATATGCTCTGGTCCCCTGCCTGCTTACCGTGGTGACGAGATGTATAGCAGATTGTCATCACTCAATGGCTGGATGTCTAAGTGGTGCCCACAGAATAACATAGGTTTCATAGACAATTGGACGAGCTTTTGGGGCAGACCTGACCTGTTTAAAAGAGATGGTCTTCATCCCTCCTGGGGTGGTGCTGCTCTTCTGTCTAGAAATATGGCACATAGTCTTAGTGTTTATACTTGACTAACTGGGGCCCAGGTCAGGAAGCAGACAGACTGGCTAAACCGACCGTCTGCTAGCTGCCTCCCGTCACAGAGGTCAGTTAATTCTCAGCACATAGAGACTCTTTCACCTAGATATCACACTATAGAGACTGTGTCTGTTCCCCGAACTAGAAAATACAAAAAACGTCCAAACCAAGTTAAGGTTAAAATTTAATTGAGGTTCAACAAATAAAAAACAAATGCAATATGGATAAACAAATGATAAAGATTGGCTTATTGAATATCAGATCCATTTCTACGAAAACACTTTTTGTAAATAATATGATAACTGATCATAATATAGATGTGCTCTGTTTGACAGAAACTTGGCTAAAACCTGATGATTACATTATTTTAAATGAGTCCACCCCCCAAGATTATTGTTATAAACACGAGCCGCGTCTAAAAGGGGGAGGAGTTGCTTCAATTTATAACAACGTTTACAGGATTTCTCAGAGGGCAGGCTTCAAGTATAACTCGTTTGAAGTAATGGTGCTTCATATAACATTATCCAGAGAAACCAATGTTAATGATAAATCCCCTGTTATGTTTGTACTGGATACTGTATACAGGCCACCAGGGCACCATACAGACTTTATTAAAGAGTTTGGTGATTTTACATCCGAGTTAGTTCTGGCTGCAGATAAAGTCTTAATAGTTGGTGTTTTTAATATCCATGTCGATAATGAAAAAGATGCATTGGGATCAGCATTTATAGACATTCTGAACTCTATTGGTGTTAGACAACATGTTTCAGGACCTACTCATTGTCGAAATCATACTCTAGATTTCATACTGTCACATGGAATTGATGTTGATAGTGTTGAAATTATTCAGCCAAGTGATGATATCTCAGATCATTATTTAGTTCTGTGTAAACTTCATATAGCCAAAATTGTAAATTCTACTTCTTGTTACAAGTATCGAAGAACCATCACTTCTACCACAAAAGACTGCTTTTTAAGTTATCTTCCTGATGTATCCGAATTCCTTAGCATATCCAAAACCTCAGAACAACTTGATGATGTAACAGAAACTATGGACTCTCTCTTTTCTAGCACTTTAAATACAGTTGCTCCTTTACGCTTAAGGAAGGTTAAGGAAAACAGTTTGACACCATGGTATAATGAGCATACTCGCACCCTAAAGAGAGCAGCCCGAAAAATGGAGCGCAGCTGGAGGAAAACAAAACTAGAGGTATTTCGTATTGCTTGGCGGGAAAGTAGCATATCCTATAGAAAAGCATTAAAAACTGCTAGATCTGATTACTTTTCTTCTCTTTTAGAAGAAAACAAACATAACCCCAGGTATTTATTCAATACAGTGGCTTAATTAACGAAAAATAAAGGCTCAACAAGTGTTGACATTTCCCAACACCACAACAGTAATGACTTTATGAACTACTTTACTTCTAAAATCGATACTATTAGAGATAAAATTGCAACCATTCAGCCGTCAGCTACCGTATCATATCAGACAGTGCACTATAGACCCCCTGAGGAACAGTTCCACTCATTCTCTACTATAGGAGAGGAAGAATTGTATAAACTTGTTAAATCATCTAAACCAACAGCATGTATGTTAGACCCTATACCATCTAAGCTCCTAAAAGAGGTGCTTCCAGAAGTCATAGGTCCTCTTCTGACTATTATTAATTCCTCATTGTCATTAGGATATGTCCCCAAAACCTTCAAACTGGCTGTTATTAAGCCTCTCATAAAAAAGCCACAACTTGACCCCAGAGAACTTGTTAATTATAGACCAATCTCGAATCTCCCTTTTCTGTCCAAGATACTAGAAAAGGTGGTATCCTCACAATTATATTCCTTCTTAGAGAATAATGGTATATGTGAGGATTTCCAGTCAGGATTTAGACCGTATCATAGTACTGAGACTGCTCTCCTTAGAGTTACAAATGATCTGCTCTTATCATCTGATCGTGGGTGTATCTCTCTATTAGTTTTATTGGATCTTAGTGCTGCGTTTGACACAATTGACCACAACATTCTTTTGCATAGCCTTGAACACTTTGTTGGCATCAGTGGAAGTGCATTAGCCTGGTTTAAATCGTACTTATATGACCGCCATCAGTTCGTAGCAGTGAATGAAGATGTATCATATCGATCACAAGTGCAGTATGGAGTACCTCAAGACTCAGTACTAGGGCCGCTACTCTTCACGCTTTATATGTTACCCTTGGGAGATATCATCAGGAAACATGGTGTTAGTTTTCACTGTTATGCTGATGATACGCAGCTCTATATTTCCTCGCAGCCTGGTGAAACACACCAATTTGAAAAACGAATGGAATGCATAGTCAATATAAAAAATTGGATGACGAGTAATTTCTTACTGCTAAATTCAGAAAAAACAGAGGTGTTAATCATAGGGCCTAAAAACTCTGCTTATAATAAACTAGAACACTGTCTAAGACTTGATGGTTGCTCTGTCAATTCTTCGTCATCAGTTAGGAACCTAGGTGTGCTACTTGATCGCAATCTTTCCTTAGAAAGCCACGTTTCTAGCATTTGTAAAACTGCATTTTTCCATCTCAAAAATATATCTAAATTACGGCCTATGCTCTCAATGTCAAATGCAGAAATGTTAATCCATGCATTTATGACTTCAAGGTTAGACTATTGTAATGCTTTATTGGGTGGTTGTTCTGCACGCTTGGTAAACAAACTACAGCTAGTCCAAAATGCAGCAGCAAGAGTTCTTACTAGAACCAGGAAGTATGACCATATTAGCCCGGTCCTGTCCACACTGCACTGGCTCCCTATCAAACATCGTATAGATTTTAAAATATTGCTTATTACTTATAAAGCCCTGAATGGTTTAGCACCTCAGTATTTGAATGAGCTCCTTTTACATTATACTCCTCTACGTCCGCTACGTTCTCAAAACTCAGGCAATTTGATAATACCTAGAATATCAAAATCAACTGCGGGCGGCAGATCCTTTTCCTATTTGGCGCCTTAACTCTGGAATAACCTACCTAACATTGTTCGGGAGGCAGACACACTCTTGCAGTTTAAATCTAGATTAAAGACCCATCTCTTTAACCTGGCATGCACATAACATACTAATATGCTTTTAATATCCAAATCCGTTAAAGGATTTTTAGGCTGCATTAATTAGGTAAACCGGAACCGGAAACACTTCACATAACATCGTACTTTCTACATCATTAGAAGAATGGCATCTACGCTAATATTTGTCTGTTTCTCTCTTGTTCCGAGGTCACCGTGGCCACGAGATCCAGTCTGTGTCCAGATCAGAGGGTCACTGCAGTCACCCGGATCCAGTATGTATCCAGACCAGATGGTGGATCAGCACCTAGAAAGGACCTCTACTGCCCTGAAAGACAGCGGAGACCAGGACAACTAGAGCCCCAGATACAGATCCCCTGTAAAGACCTTGTCTCAGAGGAGCACCAGGACAAGACCACAGGAAACGGATGATTCTTCTGCACAATCTGACTTTGCTGCAGCCTGGAATTGAACTACTGGTTTTCGTCTGGTCAGAGGAGAACTGACCCCCCAACTGAGCCTGGTTTCTCCCAAGGTTTTTTTCTCCATTCTGTCACCGATGGAGTTTCGGTTCCTTGCCGCTGTCGCCTCTGGCTTGCTTAGTTGGGGTCACTTCATCTACAGCGATATCATTGACTTGATTGCAAATAAAAACAGACACTATTTCAACTGAACAGAGATGACATAACTGAATTCAATGATGAACTGCCTTTAACTATCATTTTGCATTATTGAGACACTGTTTTCCAAATGAATGTTGTTCAGTGCTTTGACGCAATGTATTTTGTTTAAAGCACTATATAAATAAAGGTGATGCAGTACTACTCTATAGGTACTCAAGATTAACAGGATACTGAGTGAAAACTAGCATTTCACCCCCCATTTAAACACACAGAGATAACAAACTAAAAGGTGAAAAGGTGTGCTGATTAATGGAAGGTGATGTAAAACAAGCTAAAAGTCCATGACAATGTAACTAACAGAACATAATGGTGACAACAGTGTTCTTTTTTGGGGAAAACAGAGCTAGATACAGGATTTGGAAGCAGTGGGTCTTAATGCAGCTCAAGTTAAAATGCAGGTATACGATCAAGAGAAGGCCATACAAGAAGAGTGGAAAAACATCCAAAAATGTATCCCATAAAAGAAGCTGTGACCACATCCTTGAATTAAAGTACAGTAGAGTTTGTAAAGGTGCTGGTAGCCTCTTTAAGTGCAAATAGAATAATGGTTCCTGAACCTTCGGTGGGGATCAATTGAAGTACAGTAACTGGAAGATCTCCTTTTTGAAACACTGATCAAGTCAGAAGAACATTCAAAATGAAAAGATATACTACGTCCTTAAGTATGTTAGTGGATAAGGTAAGAAAGCACTTGATGACTATTTACTCATTACTGAATCTGCCTGTTACTTCATGATACATTTTGGAAGAGATACCATTTACAATTTAAAATTACACTTTTGGAAACCCATTTACAACTGTGAAATAGCACAGAGATTAGTTCTAAGTTTGATTTTCCTTATATATTTCTTCATAGCTGTTGAATTTCTTCAATTACAGATAAAAAATGATTAAGTACAATTAGCAATAAATGTAATATTAAAGGCTTACAGCGTGGCATGACAAAATACTATAGAACTCATAATCAGTGATGCTCTCTACACTGAATGCAAAGTGACAAATCCCTGACAAAAACTGCTGCTGTGCTCAAAGACATATTGACACAAATTTCAATTATTTTCAACAATCACTTTGTTGTGTCCAGTGTAGACAGACTTTAGCTGTTGTGGCGCAACAACAGTCGCATCCAGGGTAGACCGAGGTGTTATCCTAGTGAACTGGGATAAGGTATTTGAATTTGAACATGCTTTTTTTATGTATCAACGTAATAAAGAATTTTTTTTCCATAGTGGAGCTTTATCCGTCAAATATAAACTTTTTTTGTAAAATATTTATTAGCCTTACTCTTTAAACATATGGTTTATCTTAGACAACTTAATGTTTGTGATGTAAATTCAATCACATCACATGCAGTTTTTATAATAAGTGTGTTATAATGTGTTTGTAAAATAAATAATTTCAAGACAGCTGTACTGGAATTGAAACTGGAACTCATCTTTAAAATTTAGTAAACAAAAGTCAAAATAAAATAATTTCCAGGTCATTCATATTACCAATATATCTGTGGTCCTCTATTATAAATTATATTATAGTTTCAGTTTGAGAATGCCACAATATGTTTTGTCTAACTGTGTATTCTAATGTGCAATCTAAATGCAGTTTTAATTGTGTTAAAGATAATTTCTAATAATGTGCAGAATGGCTTTGAGCAAAAGAGCATAACTATTTAAACAATGCAGTGAGGCATGATTTTAGTATTTGTCTTAATTGCTTAAGACCACATCAGCAGTGAGTCACTAGGCTGTGGCAGACAAGTTGTTCCACCCTCTGAAACAAACAAAACATGTATCTATTATCTGAGCCCTTTAGGTCAGTGACCTATGACAAACAGAAGAATGAAAACATTAGGAGCCATGCAATTTATTCTTAACGCCAATAAAAGAGTCCTAAGGAAGCAGCATCAGAAAATACTTAAAAATATACAATCTCTTAGATGTGTCCTCCCTGGATCTAGAATGTTTTGTCTTCTAGCTAGTCAAGAACGTTACAACAGCCGTATTGCACTCACCCTGTTGCCAGTTGTATGAATAGCATTTCGGCCAAAGGCAGTGATACTGAATATGGTATGCAGAGTGTGGATGAACACCCACTAACACCCAGGGGCATAACAGCCATGGGGGAAGGGGGTCATATCCCAGTGTTCACTGGTTCAAACAGTGTTCTCTGACTTTTTCATTTATTTATTTATTTATTTATTTTTTTTTTGAGTGAACTAACATTCAGCCAATCACAAGGCGAATCAACGCTGGGGTGTATCTGTCATGAGCTTCAAATCTCCCATTGCGCTGTGATTTCAGTTTTCTCTTTTGACAGTTTGGGTGTAAAATTTGATCCAACGGGGCATCTACACCGGATTCAATTGATGTGAACATGCAATATGAAAAAAGAACTCATGAATTAGGCAGGTGACGTGTCACGTCGCGCCAGATCCAGTGTATATTGTATGCTCTCCTACTTGTAAGTTGCTTTGGATAAAATTGTCAGCTAAATGAGTAAATGTTTGCTTGTGTCTGGAGTAGAATTATCCTTTCCCAATAAAGCAAATTTGTTTTCCACCGAATATCATATTTAATCATATTTTAGTACTTTAATTCATTGCAGCCATTCACAGACTAAGTATTGTGATGCGTCACCCTGGAAACACGAGGAACACCTGGGAACCTCGTCACGGGCTGATCGGTCGCGGCTGTCAATAATCAAGCGCCACCTACACACAAGTGAGCGATCACTCCAGAAGACTGAATGCTAATGTTCTCTTATGGTTGTTCCTTTCAGAAAGCCTGTGACCGATCATGCCATGCCATGGACACACCGCACTTGGGACACCACCCGCACCAGCCGACGAGCACTCCTGCACTTTTGTTTCACTATTTGTGACAATAAAGCCAACCTCAGGGGCCTTTACTGTATTTCTTGCCCTGTCATGTGATTCTTCACCCTGTTACAGTATGTTTACATATTTAAATAGTTTGCCACTGATGATTCAAACACAAATTTTAAGCAGTGTAGAGTAGGCTTGTTGTTTGTTGTTTCTCCGATCACAAATGCAGAAATGGTTTTATGGTTACGTTGTGTGTTATGCAACGCAATGCGTAAAAGGACAGTATTAGTCATTATAATCAGTAATTGCTTCCAATCCCCACTGGATGCAACAAATGCCTCGTTTGTAATGGATTTTAATGTTTTTGTCTGGCCGTGCTTGGAGACGACATCACAGAAGTGTGATGTGGGGGGTGTAACATTTACGTAACACACTTGAGGCATTTGGCCAATTAAAAAAGAATTTTTTTTTTACCTTAAACCACAAACACATTTCATTATACCAAAAGCACAAAACAATGTTCTTTTTAGCAACATTACATGACCGAAGTGAAAGACTTGAGGACAATGGAAGCAATCAAAATCAACAAAAGAGCAATGATATAAAAGTGCTATAACAAGTTTCAATTAGTTTCAAGCAGTACACATAGCAAGTAAAATAAGTCCAAAGTAATGAATTCAGGTAAAGGGGTGTAGAGCCAATGGTGGTTTTTAAGGCAAACATCAATGCCTTGAATTTTATTTGAGCAGCTATTGGTGTGACATGCATTATTTACAGCTCATTAAAAATTAATCTTGCTGCTGCGTTCTGGATTAATTGTAAAGGTTTGATAGAACTGGCTAGAAGACCTGCCAAGAGAGCATTGCAATAGTCCAGCCTGGACAGAACAAGAGCTTGAACAAGGAGTTGCGCAGCTTATTGCAAAAGAAAGAGCTTGATCTTCTTGATGTTGAATAAAGCAAATCTGTCCTAGAAAAGGGATGGGGTAAAATATCTAGGAGTAAATGTTGACAAATGATTTAATGTTAAGTAAAAATTGGGAAGGTGTTCTGGAAAAAGATTAAGGGCAGCTGCAAAAGGGAAATGGCTTTTGCCAAAATTGTCTTTTAGAGGGAGGTGTAGTGTATCAGATCCGAACCAGACAAATTAAAGATTTGATCAGGAGCATGGTTGAAACATGAGGCGCCAAATTCCACAGAGAGGCTTAAGACCAGAGGATTTAGTAAATCCATTCCTAGCACCACAAGTCTGAAGCAAGCTAACCAAACACATATTTCACTCTTTCTTAACATTAACACCATTAGAACAATCATTGACAATTTCAATTTGGAAAACAGATTGTCAAATTTGGGGCAAGCAATCAAGATTGATGATCAAAGAGATGCACAGCATGACCATCACATGTAAACCCATTATAGTATTCATGATCACAAGACCTTTGGATTGACTTCCCCCACCTAGAAGAAAAAAACCAGACTGAAATTTCTTTAAGTGGACATTTTAACCTTTGGTATACACAGAATGTCCTTATGTCAGAGAATGGCACAGAAACTGTATTTTACAGATGTAGATGCACCAAAATGAAGTGCCAGGAACTCCAGCTGAATTGCTCTATTCTCCCTTCTATCCTTCCTACATCCATATTTCCCTTCTCATAACCTTCAAATTCTTCATCTACCATTACTTGACATTCTCTTTCGACTTTTTCTTTTCTATTTGTTGGCTCCAGTAGCGGTTTTAGGCACAGGCGAACCGGGCTGCCGCCCGGGCGTCATTTTTTCAGGACACATTGGGGGCGGCAGCACAAGTAGATAAACAAAAAATCCTCTGTGTCGCGAAGCGGTTTTTCGTCATTTATATAATTTCACTGTGTGTGGAATTGGCAAATTGGCGCTCCCTGCAGCTGCTGGCGCCCCTGCTTGCTGAAAATATCCACTGAAGCTTTGTGTTGTGAGAGAAGTGTAAGGGAGTGGGGCTAGAGGCGCGTGCGACATTTCACCTCTGGGTCTCTCTCAAATGGAACGGACAGGGCGGGGGTGGACGGGGACGGGGGATCCACACTAGTAATATAATTAATAATAGGCTAAAGTCAGTCACACACCTCGACTTTCTTCCAAATAACGCACATTTCATTCATAATGTTATAATACAGGCCTATAGTTCCTGCAAATGAAACTAGGTAATACAAAACGATTATGCGGTCATCAAGGTGAATTGGTTTAGTCCTGACTTCTGGTCCTGAGTGACAGTTGGGGGGATGGGAAATCTGTTGATGTCGAGTGCCAAATAAACAGAGATGGAGAAGAAAAGGTCAAAGCCAGGTGCCCAATTTCGAAAAAAAAAAGAAAAGAAGAAGAGGAGAAACGAGCAAAGATAAAGGTATGCAACTATTGTCTCTGTATGATTACAATATCCATTTCATGAATGAAGGGCTAATGTTAATTGGTGGTGGGTATAACTCTTTGTTAGCCTTTTTGCTATGATGCTTGCTATGCTTATACAACAATAATTTGGTTTCAACTCAATCACGAGATCTAATTTATAATATTGCGCTTTGCAATAAAACTGTTAAAAGTTCAGTTATCATTTCCATCAGTTGGTTTAACATTAGGCCCTGTAAATAACCAATGGCATTTTATTTGCTACACAGTATGCTAAGTATAGTTTCCTAAGTATAGTTTTACAAGTCATAACTAAAAGTGTGTCATGCGTATAATTTGAGGCAGTAACCTAATGGCACCTCCATGAAAAGTTAGATTGATATACAAATTTTGGTTGAAAAATATCCTGAAACCCAAAAAGTTTTTGTTTTTGCCTATACATATAATTTAAAGTCATTTTATTTTTTAAACAACTGAGTCCCAGTGACCATAGCATAACGTGAATAAAATATAATTTTTCGATGTATTTTTTTTTTACTATTTGTTTCTATGCTCTAAACAATGTGATGACATGGGGGGAAAAATTAAATAAATAAATGTTGTTTTTTTTTCGGGTCTAGGAGGATATAGCGTGTAATGACAGACATTTAGTGTGTAAGAGCATGTTTATGTAACCCTTCTATTATGTTTTGAGTCAATTTGACCCTAGGCTGTTTTAGCTTTATAAAACATTATCCTATGGTCTTTTGATTTCAAATGCAGTTAAATTGCAATTTCATGGGCACTTCTAAAATATTTTGGAGCATCCTCTGCCACTGGTCAGGATGAGCCAACCACCTCCTCCGCTACACATATGTCTCCACAAATATCTGATATTGAGGATGAAGACCTCTTTGCCTCTACTTCTACCCAGCATGAGCTTTCAGGTGTGCATATCGTGTGTGTGTGTGGGCTACAAGACAACTGCAATTTAATGTAATTTTAATATTTCTGATAATTTATGAGTAGGACTGTGTTTTTTCACTGCTATGTGTTTTGAGTAATATGCCAATATGCTGTTTGATAGAAATGCCTGGAGCTGAACCCCCACTGAGCCCCACTGGCCCTCACATCTGACTGACAGGATTCGGACTGAGCTGGTTCACAGAGGACCAAGTAAAGTGCCACCTGGCTTTGTTTTCCGTAGGAATGAGAGTAATGTGAGAAGTTGCCACCACTAATATTTTAAGAAGACATTAGTAAGTGGTGAAAAGATGGCAAGAAGTTGGTTGATTTCTTCAATTAAGAACAACAGCCTCTTTTGCTTCTGCTGCAAATTGTTTTCCAAGAGGAAGTGCAGGAATGGCAAATTGGAAACATGCATGCAATGATATCACATCATATGAAAACAGTTGTTATAATAAAATATTGCTGTTTGTGCAGAACTTTGTTTGCTATTTTTTGTGTGTGTGTGTGTGTGTGGGGGGGGGGGGGGGCGCTCAAAAGGGGTCTCGCCCAGGGTGTATTTCAATGTAGAACCGCCACTGGTTGGCTCATATCTGTTCCCAAGTATTTTGATCTCAGTAGCAGTCCCATCACTCTCATTCCATCTTCACCAGGGAGACTCTTTGCGAGTCGGTGCAAGGGTCTTTCCCTCATTGGCAAGGGTGGGTCGTTACTAGCACGCCCTTCATCCCTCACTTCATGCTGTGTGGAGTTGTTGAATCTGGTTGGCATATTTTAAGGTTAGAGATGTGAACTCAGGTGTCACTCTGTAACCGTTTTGCTGATTAATGCAAGGCTCTCCCTTGAGATCATAACTGCACCCTCACTGGTTCTCTTTGATGGAGCGAAGCATTCCTTGGCCTTACTAGAACTGCTGTCACCTGTAAATGGTTGAGGGCTGTCTTGGCCCCTTTTTGAGTTTTCACAATTCCAGTGCTGTCTTTACTATTTTTTAATTCCTTTCAATTTTATTCTCAACAATTTGCTTATTTAGTTATCTCTTTGTTTTGTAAACTGAGTTCCACTATATCACTGGATAATTTCCTATCTTGCTCAGTAGCATAGGTCTTTTGACCTGGAAAACACTCAACCCACTTTATTTTAACATTTAGAAAGACAATATTTCATCCTTTTGACACAATCAGCTCCATCATGATATACTGAAAAGAAAGTTAGATGTGGGGTGGACAGAGCAAGCTTGCATTGCTCTGCTTTGCCTTCCCATGTTATACGCTTGCGCATGTGTGGCACTGTTTTTCTTTCTGCCACAACAAAGACCTAGGTACTGACCAGGAAACTTAACCAAATTCATCCATGGTCATTATTTTTCTGGGCATAAGTTTGCCCTGTGGGCCCACATTCAAGTTTGTATACAGCTGTTTGGGCAAATTGATTGAATTGCCTCAGTGTCTCATCAGACACTCTCTTTCATGCCATACAACACCATCATTCATACTTTTTCACACACTTTCACTCCCCTTTTTTGCCAAAAACTTTTATTTTCTTTCTTTACTTCCTTTTTTCAAAATCTCATAGATGAATTTGTTTAGAATATTAGGTCTAGGCATTGGGCATTTGAGAGAGCCAATTATAATTTCTCAAATGTCATGTGTTTGTCTAATTTAAAGTTTAGTCAAATACTTTTTTGTTATTGCTCATGAGAAGAGGATTGGAGATCTCTGTAAATCTTGGATCCATGGCCATCAACATTTCCATCTTGTTATCCCCAGTGATGACAGTATATGTGATTACATGATTTTGGATCTTTGGAATAATTTTTTATTCATTATTATTTTAGTTCAGTTTTACCTTAGAAAATTACAAAATAGAGTGACCAATATTTCTATTTTGTCAACCATATATATTTTTTCTATTGTTCATCAAGATACCCTTTTTTATTTATTCATTTATTCTCTTTTCCCAAAGCGCTCAGCATTGTTGTAAAAGTATTCAGTTATGCATTTCCCCTAGTTGGTTAATGAAACAGCCTTACTATGCCAAATCCAGCTCCATGTTTATCTGATTGGTGAGTCAAGTACTCACTTCTGTCTGTCAAAATTATTTTTTCTTTAAGACATGAGGCTGGACTGGAACCTATTGAAAAGCAGATTGAGAGAGTTAGTTAAAACACAGAATTTAAGGAAGTGCTGTGAGACCAGTGAATAATCAAGATTAAAACATAGTAAACAAGATAATGAAATAAAATAATTAACATTTGAAGTAGTCTCTATAGTGTTCATTGAAAATGCAGCACCTGTGCACAGAAGGGATGGAAGTCCTTCTGGTGACATCATCAGCCTGGGCTGTTGTACTGGGTCATCAGTATGTGATGGCACTCAAAGACCTGATGTTGTGGCGTACGGTCTCCGTTGTTTCTCTGCTTCTTCTCAGTCTGGCTTCTGATTGCTTTCTGCCAGAGTTTTGCATTTCATAATGTTCTTTTCACCCTCAGGAAAAGTCTCAAGTGAAAGATTCACCTTTTCCTGCTTTAATTTCAGTCTTTCTCCATGCTGAAAAGTGTTCTTCTCTTTCATGAGGTTATAACGTCCATCAGCCCCTCCCTTTCCTTCTCTCTGCAGCTGTGTTTGCTGCTTTGCCATTTCTCCAGTTCATTGCTTTCCTTTGTCAAGGCACTGTACCAGAAGTCATCTGAAATTTGAACACTCAGAGACTGCATTAATCAAATGTACCTATGTAACTTCTGACCAAATTGTTTCTGAGCAGTCAGCTATATTTCTAATTTTCACTTTTCAACCTCCTCTTTCAATGGTCCCTTAATAAAAACAAAATCATCTGGTTGATAACAGCAGTTCTCTTATTCTTTGTTAGTTAAGCAAGTTCTTCATTGCAGGAAAATAGCAAGCATTTTTTCTTCTTTGCAGAATGCAGAAATCAGCTACCTTTATTATCTAAGTATACTGCAATAAAACCAAATAAACCTTCCTTTTATAACAGTCAGACAGGCATATGGTAAAATAAAGACTTCAATCATCATTTTTCTTCTATATTTGCATACATGATTCAGAATAATCTGGTATTGGTGAATTAATGTTTCCTAACCAACATAAAATAATTCCTATTATTGTAAATAAAATAATTACATTTAATTCTTTAAGCAACTAGTTCCCTTCCTATTGTAAAATGCCTATGGCTTTTGAATCAAAATGTCTATTACCTTTGTCACCCAATCTTGCTCTTATTCCACATTGCACAAGTTATTTCTTTTATTTTTTACATTTACACAAGCCCAATCTCTGAAACTCTGTAATGGATTAACTTTCATACTGTGTCCCAGGGATAACAAGATACAAATTTTAGATGTCTTCACATATTAGATATAGAGTTTTAAGCACGTGCATCTTTTACATTCATCTATTAATATAAGTTATTAAATAATAAATGCATATCTTATTTTAATTAATTTATTATTATTTCTACATTCCACCATATCTGTCATCTCTATATTAGTCCATTTCTTGGAACATTTTATTTATTTTTCTCTAAAACAACCTTCATACAGTTAACTTTATTGTTTTAGGGCTTCTGCACTTATCCTTTCTCAACACCAGCCCCACCCGTCCCTGTAACCTAATCACTCTCAAGTGATGGTCCAGGAGGGGAGAGCACCTCTGGTTCCACCAGATATAGAATCGATTTTCTCACACAAACACAGCCAGTCACACAGATACTTACATTAAAATGTACATAAATACAGAGTACTCTACACTCCTCTTGAGTGACCTGTCAGCTCTACTCTCTCTTTCACTGATCCTTTTATTATCAAGGCTCATCATACATTCATCCCTCTCAAGTGGATCTGGGTCGAGTCCAATTCTAGACCAGGTCACACCGAAGTGACGGTCCATGAACGGTGCTCAACCCTTACCCACCCAATACGGAATTTATTTGTTCATACATTCATCATCGTTCACACATTCATTCGTCCGGACACAGTTACATCCACACAACAAAACACAGCTCTACCTAGAGCTCGCTCTTCCTAGAGCGTCCTTAAGGGCCCACCTATTCTGACCTTTGAGAATTTTCACTTTATACTTTCTCAAAGCGGTATCCGTGGGGCTTTACCTCGCGATTCCTTAACTAATCTGCTTCTCCGTTTATCACTGTCCTTCCTAGGCCCAGCTCTCCAATAAACACAGACCATTGCATACAATGTCTTTCTGCCTACACCATCTTTGTTTTAAATCAAGGGGTAACACTTTACTTGAAGAGGTGTGCATAAGACTAACATGACACCTTCATAATCATGCTATGACACATGTCATGAATATGAAGGAGTTTTTATGCATGTTTATGACATGAAATTTATTCATGACACCATGTTAATATATTCATGACACCGTTATAAAACTATATGACAGATTATTAACACTTAATGACATTTAATGACAAATTCAATGTGTACCACTTTACTTGAGGTCAAGAAATATATTCATGACACCGTTATAAAACTATATGACAGATTATTAACACTTAATGACATTTAATGACAAATTCAATGTGTACCAGTGAAAAAAAAAAAACTGGTCATAAATTCATGACACAATTATAATGCCGGCCTCATGACAGTCAAAACCAACCACATGACAGTTTAATGTACTGTTAACCCATAAAGCTAAGTAGTTTCTTAAATTTGATAATTAATTTGATTTATGTTTTCTTGGTAATGTCAAGTTGTCATTACCAGGACACTGACAAGTTGCGTTGTCTTGGTAATGTCAAGTTGTCATGACAAAGACACCGACACGTTATGATGTATTGGTTTATGTCAAGGTGTCATAACAAAGACATTTCAAACAATGTCATCTTTGCATTAAAAATGTCATAATTGAGCGAATGACACTTAATGACAGTAGTCATAAACATGCATAAAAACTCCTTGATATTCATGACATGTGTCATAGCATGATTATGAAGGTGTCATGTTAGTCTTATGCACACCCCTTCAAGTAAAGTGTTACCCCCCTTTTTCAATTTAGATATCCTATTATTTTTCTAAATTCGGAAATTTTATAAGCAAAAATGCTTACCTTATTTAATGGTGGCCACCCGGTTGTGTTGATCATCGGTCAGCTCAAAAGCGGCTGTCCACTCTGCTACTCTTGTCCAGTCCCATCTGGGGTGCCAAATCTGTGGTGTCTTTTGCCGGTTCTCCGAAGAATCAAACTCAGTCAGGGATTTTTCTCTCAGAAGAAAATACTTTATTTTAAGCAAAACAAAGCCGAGAGTTCCTTGCAAGGAGATCTCCCGAATGCTAGGTTGCATCTCATTATATACCCTATACAGGGCGTTTCCAAATGGTCAGACTTTCCTTATGCTTGCAATTTTAATACCTCCCTAGAGAGGAGAGGCCCCTACTTGTTTTGGTATAAAGAAAGGCCCTTTCTGTATGTCTGACCACATGTTTCTCATCAGTTCTGTACATTCCAGCACGTAAGCATATTCCTTTCTATCTTTTACCTATAGGATTATAATGGAAAAACAACTAGCAACAAAAATGGCTAGATTCACATTGATTATTCTTGATTGATTAAAATCTTATTAATTAAAATTTTCCACACTATATACCCCTTACATGGGTAACTAGTTGAACTGAGCCCCCATATTGACAATCTAGACAGGGGGTGGATGGGCACATCTGGAAGATTTCTGGAAAACCAGCTGTCAAACACGATCGTCACCTGTGATCCAGTGTCTAACAGGGCTTGACATACCTGTCCATTAAGCTTCACTTCCACGGTTGATGCCGGTCCAACTAGTCCTTTGGGAAGACTGCTGAACTTCTTCATGTCCGTGTGACTCTTTTTGGAGAAACAGACTTGATCATGGGCCTTTCTGCTTTTGTCATCGGTCTCATACTTCTCTTTCTTTGCTTACCACAAAGAACAAATCAGCTTCTGAATGACTTGATCGGAGTTTGGTGGAGCTTGACATTTCTTTGCAATATGTCCGTCCTCTCCACATCTGTAACAAAAGTAATCCTCTCTTGTTCTTGATGACTTTAATTTCAGGGGTGTGGAAGAAGTGGAGGGTTTTGGCCGCATGTCTGGAACCTGAGGTGAGAGTTGAGTAGAGCTAACATTCTTCATGACCAACTGCTGCTGCAGATTTTGGACCTGTTTTCGTAACTCTTGGACTTCAGCATTGTCATTTTTTTCATTCTGCTTTATCTGCTTTTCTTTAGGTTTAATTACAAGGGATGAAGTAGACACTGTTTTGGACTCACCTCCACATATCTGGGTTCTTTACTCTTGAATCTCGGCCCGGAGCTCTTGGATGACAGAGGTGCTGGCTCTTTCATCTTCATAGTAATGTATGGCTTTGGCTTTAGCAGACATTCGGTATCGAGATGCCTCACTCTCCTCTGCCTCACGTCTCTCCTTCAGCAGACTCAGAAAAGAAGGAGGGTGGTTCTTTCTCTCTCTTAGTCGCAGTTGGAGCAACATCATGTCCGAGTTCACTGCCCCTCGAATAAGCTGTTCAATTCGTACTTTATCCACGAGTCCTGAAGGCAACCCATCACGTTCTACTACTTTGCTGAGTATCTTCTCTATCCTCAGGAATTCAGAGAGCGTCTCTCCAGCGCTCTGGCGCATAAGACGAAACTTGAAGTACAAGTCCTCACCAGACTCAGATGATCCGAATGTGCTCTCTAATGCTTCCAAGTACTGAATTGCACTAGCCTCAGGATTAGAAAACCGGACTGCCCTTATGATCTCCAATGCAGGCCCCTTCAGGCTTTCTACAATCCGTCGTCGTTTTTCTTTTCCAGAGCAATCACACTCAGTTATCATAAGTCTCGCTTGTTCAATCCACGTCTCCAGATTCTCCTCTCCTGGGGGGGTTGGAACTATGGCAGAAAACGTGCGAAGGCGTCGGTATGCATTGGCGTCACTGGGTTGCCTTACAGTTTTTTCCAGGACCTCACCCATGGCGCGTATGATGGACTCAGGAGAACTGTCAGCTGTGCTGCAGTGAGTAAACAGTGTTTGTACATCACTGAGTGATTTACCTTCTTCAGTCAGGAACAGTGTCAGTTACGGATTCCCTTGGTTGGGCGGCTATGATTGTCCATGGCTCTTTTCTCTCTCCAGGTAACACTTCTGGAGGAAGGTGTGTGTGATCAATGGCTTGTCTGCACTCACACAACACCAACAGAGAAGGTGAGGTAGGTCCTTCTCTCGTGTCTCTGACACGAACTCTCCCTAGGGCTTTTACTGCTTCCATCACCTCTTCAATTTCGGCCACTTCTGTGTGAACAGGTACGTTTAACAGCATTAAAGCATGAGTCTCATCAATGCTAGCATCTTTGCACCAGTTGGCCAACTCTGCTTGGAGACTGGGGTCTTTTGTTAGAGACATGTTGATACTTTATGCACTTTTCCGTTAATTATGATGTTACAGTGATGTGTTGAGCTTAATTTCTTCTCTTTTTTTTCTTCTTTTTTCAGCAAACTATTTCATGACTTGCAGAGGGAGATCCCGGACGAGCCCCCAAATTATGTAGCATCCCCTACCCCCTTTTCTAAAGGTTTAGTAAGGGACAGCACCAGGTTCAATAAACTAGTGCCTAAGAGATGTTGTATTACAAGGCCCCTCTGATGTCACTGAAATAAATACTTTTCTTTTTGTAGATTTACTCAAAATAAATCCCTACTCCTGTTAACTGATGAATTCAACAAACCCTTCTGAAATAATAACTGTTAGAAGTACAAAACAAATAGATGATTTAATTAGAATAGAAATATCAAATGTTGACTGGCTTAAACAATAAATTTCAGAATGTGAATTGTTTACACAATCATACTTCATTTAAATCTGACACAAATAAACCCCTGTAGGGCAATATCTCAGATGCCAGACCTACTGAAATTAATCTCTAGGTCAAATATACACAGTATAGGTTGAACCAATGAACTCAATAGGATGAAGGCATACAATAACTCACAGGTTATAAAACGTATACATATACATATTTTCAGTGCACTGAATAATACTAAATTAACCAATATATACTGCTGTGGGCCCACATATAGTAGTTGTTCACACAACCCACCCCGTTGCAGGCCTGAGATGTGGCTCGTGTTCGTGGTGGCCGGAAAACTGACAAATGGCCCCTTCACTCTCCTGAGCACAAAACAAATAAAACAGATAAAGTTACCTCAAATTCCATGTGAGACAATACAGCGCGCTGCGAATCCTGAAGCCGGCCTCGCGCCGATCCTCGTCCTCTCTTTCGCTCGTCAGCCAAACAGTCTATTTGCGCCTGACACGGCAGACTAACAACACTGGAACCGGCCGTAAAACACTCGCGGCGATCTCAAAGAAACACACAAGCGATTCATCTCGGTGTCAGTGCCTCATTTCTGATCTACATTACAGTTAAAGATTTTTTAAACTTGTAAATCATCAATCAAATCACTCTGTTACCGCAAACGCATCTCTTACATTCACAACTCTCTCCTTCTCTCTTCCCGCACTTGACTAACTTCACTCTCGTCTCTCTACAACAACCACTGAAATGACACAAAACACTTGCGAGGGCGGGAATTAACTCACATTAAACCAATAAAATGAGATAAACCTAACCTGATGGTTAATGCCACGTTTTCCACATGTACACAACAATCAAACTTGTAATATGCATGAACGCTCTTAAAGGAACAAACACCTTATACACACACTATATTGAGATGTCTATTTAATTCACATTTTAGATCTGGATTAGAACTAAATAAAAACATAAAATGAATAATTATATTCTACTGGGTTACACAAGTATGGACAGAGGTTAAGCTATCTGTATGGGGAACGGCTGTGTGGGCCGTGTAAGGTGTGAATATCTAGTGAGGTAGTGAGGTAGTGTCCTATGTTGTTGTGTTCATGAACACAAAGAGAAAGTTTGAGTAATTTTGCTGAAGAGACTTTGTCTTCTGATGACCGGGCTATACATGTGGTCAAACTATTACTCAAAGCACTGATGGTTCACTGTTTTGGTCACAATGAAGTCATAAAATAAAATAAAAAAACTGAAATAAAATCAAAAAGTATTCCAAAAAAATATTCCATCAACGTTTAATAGTGATGACTTTATGAATGTCTTCACTGATATTCTAGATGAAATCAGAAATACAATGACAAATGTAGATTCTACAGTGTCTAATACTTCAGTTTCATTCATCACACCCAAAGATAAACTGCAGTGTTTTACAACTATAGGATAGGAAGAGCTAAATAAACTTATCAATGCATCTGTCACGTTCGGTGATACAAGAAACACGGGAGAGATCCAAATGCAGGTAAGAGGTTTATTGAGGGGCAATCCAAAAGGGGTAAACAGTCCAGGTAGGGTCAAAACCAGGATATCCAATAAACATAACAAACAAAAATAAGAACACACGGCAAGAGCAGACTCAGGAAAGTATCACACATAAGACAAGGACTCCGTGACACAGACTCAGACAGACCGGGTATAAATACACAGAAGGCTAATGGGGGAATTGGGGACAGGTGGGGAACAATCAATTAACTAAAACAAGGAGGAAGGTGACCAAATAAGGGAACAGGAAGTGATAAGGTGACAGACACCGAGGGAATGGAGGACACCTAGTGGAAACCCAGGGAACACAACCCAGACACTGTGACAGTACCCCCCCTCTACGGAGCGGCTCCCAGACGCTCCACGATAAACAAAAAACAGAGACCAGGAGGGAGGTGGACAGGTGGAGGCTTAGGGCGAGGGACGGAGGACCAGAAAAGAAAAACATGGGGAACAGGTACCAAAATGAAAACACAACACAGGGAGACCAGGAGGGAGGAGGACTGGAGGAGGTTCAGGGGGAAGGACGGAGGTCCAGACTAACCGAGGGGAACAGGGACAGGAGTGAACACACAAAACAAAAAACAAACAATAACATGAAGCCCCCCCAGGGCGGAACAGAAGACCACCATGTCCGTGTGGTCAGAGCGGAAGCCCCCCAGGGCGGAGCAGAAGACAACCACGTCCTCGTGGTCGATGCCAGAGTCCCCCAGGGCGGTGCGGAAGATCACCACATCCTTGTGGTCGACGTTGGAGTCCCCCAAGGCGGAGCAGAAGACCACCACAGCCTTGTGTTCCGGGCGGAAGCCTCCCAGGGCGGAGCAGAAGACCACCACTTCCTCGTGGTCGATGCCAGAGTCCCCCAGGGCGGAGCGGAAGACCACCACTGCCGTGTGGTCAAGGTGGAAGCACTCCAGGGCGGATCAGACCTCTGTGCGGCCGGACCAGCGGAACGATGAAGCTCTGGTAATCCTCTGGTGTTCTTACTGGACTCCAGAAGCGGTGCTTTCGCGAAGATCATTGGTGACTGGCACTTGTTCATGAAGATCACCGGTGACTTGACTTGACTCTGAAAGGTCAACGGTGACCAGCCTTGTCTCTGGCAAGTCCATGGTACCTAGCCCTGACTCTGGAAGGTCAGCGGTGACTAGCCCTGACTCTGGAGAGTCATCGGTGACTAGCCCTGACTCTGGAGGGTCATTGGTGACTAGCCCTGACTCTGGAAGGTCAGCAGTGACTAGCTCTGACTCTGGAAGATCATCGTTGACTAGCTCTGACTCTGAAGGGTCCACGAACACCTGACTCGACTCTGGAGAGTTCACTGGAACCTGACTCGACTCTAGAGAGTTCACTGGAACCTGACTCGACTCTGGAGGGTCAACTGGAACCTGACTCGACTCTGGACTGCCTGTGGAGACGTGAGGCGCCTCGGCATTGGGCACCACCTCTGGAACGGCCTCGGGCACCGCCTCAGGAACGGCATCAGGCACCGCCTCGGGCTCGGGCTCGGGCTCGGGCACCGCATCGGGAACGGCCTCGGGCACCGCCTTGGCCTCCAGAACAGCATCGGGCACAGCCTCGGCCTCCGGAACAGCATCGGGCACCGCCTCGGCCTCCGGAACAGCATCGGGCACCACCTCGGCCTCCAGAACAGCATCGGGCACTGCCTCGGCATCGGGCACCACCTCGGCCTCCGCAACAGCTTAGGGCACCGCCTCAGCATCGGCCACCACCTCGGCCCCTGGAACAGCCTCTGGCACCGCCTCGGCCTCCAGAACAGCATCGGGCAACATGTTGGCATCGGGCACCGTCTCGGCCTCCGGAACAGCATCGGGCACCGCCTCGGCCTCCGGAACATCATCGGGCACCGCCTCGGCCTCCGGAACATCATCGGGCAGCGCCTCGGGGACGGCAGCGGCCCACTCTGGAACATTCTTCGGGCTTTGAGGAACGGTAGATGCCTGTCTCCTCCTCCTCCGCCCTCTATGATGGCGAGTCGTGGCACCTTGTCTGGAGACTCAGGCGTTGAGTCGGCCATCTTGTGCTGTGGTGATGGGCTGGTGGCCATCTTGTGCTGTGGCTCTAAGCTGGCGTCCATCTTGTGCTGTGGCGCTGGGTTGGCGGTCATCTTGTGCTGTGGTTCTGAGCTGGCGGCCATCTTGTGCTGTAGCGCTGGATTGGCGGCCATCTTGGACCGTGGCTCTGGACCGGTGGCCACCTTGGGCATCGGCGCTGGGTTAGCGGCCATCTTGTGCTGTGGTGCTGGACTGGCGACCACCCGGTGCTGTGGCGCTGGGCTGGTGGCCATCTTGGGCTGTGGCGCTGGCTCAGCAGCCATGACGTGAACCGTCTTGGGAATCACTAGGGTCTTTGACAGCATCTCGAAGTAATCGAGAAATGTGTCAGCGGCTCTCATCTTGCCTCGTGGTGTGGGGTTGGTGGCCATGCACCGCAGCGGCGCTGGGTTGGCGGCCATCTTGTGCTGTGGCGCTGGACCTGCGGCCATCATGGGCAGTGGCGCTGGCTTTCTCCTTCTGCCCTGGTGAGACGGCGGCTCTGGTACCTCCCACATGAGCCCCGAGTTGAAGGGGGGCCATGGTGGAGAGCGATGCTGAGCTTCCTCTCGCCCACCTCCTCCTCGGCGACCTCCCCTGGTCCTGCGAAACACGACCAGGCGGGTTCCGTCAAACCGATTGCTTCTCTCCCGCTCAGTGGCTGGGGAAGAAGTGTTAATCGACATACCGCTGGATCTATTAAGCCTCTCATTAAGAAACCACAACTAGAGCCTACTGAACTGGCAAATTATAGATTTTCTTAGAAGTCGTCTTGTTTGGTGTTGGAAGGGTAGAGTTAAAAGGAAAACCTGACTGGGAGGGCTCTCGCGGCATCTGATGGGGCATCATACTCAGAACATCAAATGGGTAAGCCTCGCCGGGGTTAAAATATGTGAGGATAGCTGAGTTTTTTTTTTTTTTTTAGTTTTTTTTTTAATGGCAGGATTTGGCGAGAGGTCGAGACTCATAACATCGGATGGTTAAATCTCGCCTACAGTCAAATGGAAAGGCAATTTTTGTGGCCAGAAGGCTCTCGCCGGCATCCGAAGGGAGCACACACATTGAACGGGTAAGCCTCACTGACAATAGAAATGGAAAAGGTAAGGTTTTCTGATCGGGAGGCTCTTTCAGGCGTCCGAAGGGAGCACGCGCATCGAAACGGGTAAGCCTCTCCAGATGTGAGATGGAAGAGGTAAAATTAAGTGGCCAGGAGGCTCTCGCCAGCATCCAATGGTGACTTCCTGTTCCCGGAATCGACAGGGTAAGCCTTGCAGGCCATAGAATGGAAAAGGTAAGTTTATGTGGCCTTGAGGCTCTCATCAACATCTTATGGGAGTTCGCTACTCACGGCATGAGACGGGTAAGCCTCGACAACCGTAGGATGGAAGGTGGGTTTGTTTGTGTGTTTGATATTTTCCGCATTGGACGACTTGCATATTGGGTAGATCGGTTTGGCGACCTAAACAACATGAAATGGTAATGGTTATCTGGCCAGGAGGCTCTTGCCGGCGTCCGTTGGAGCATACACATCAAGCGGGTAAGCCTCGCTGGCCGAAGGATGGAAAAGGTAAGGTTGTCTAGCCAGGAGGCTCTCACTGAGGTCCGATAGGAGCATAGCTCCCGGCATTGAATGGGTAAGCCTCCCTGGTTGAAGGACGTACAAGTTGTCTAGACGGGAGGCTCTCACCGACATCCGATAGGAGCTTAGCTCCCGGCATCGAACGGAAAAGCCTCGCTGGCCAAAAGATGGAAAAGGTAAGGTTGTCTAGCCGGGAGGCTCTCACCTATATTCAATGGGAGCCCCAACTCCATGCATTGAATGGGTAAACCTCTAAAACGGCAAGAAAGGTAGCCGGCGGCTCTCACCTACGTCCGAAGGGAGTGCGAGCTCCTGGCAATGAACAGGTAACTCTTGCTGGCCGCAGAATGGAAAAGGAAAGGTTATCCAGCCGTGAGGCTATGGCCAGCATCCGGTGGGAGTTTTTTTTTTTTTTACTTGCGACACCAGATGGGTTAGTCTCTCCAACCATCAGAGGGGAAATTAAAATTGTTTTATCTGCACTCGTTGGTGTTCAGCGAAAGCTTAATTTGCTGTATTGGATGGGTACGTCTCGCCATCAGAGGGAAAATAGTTTTAGCCATGATGCACGATAACTGCATTGGTGTTTAATGGGTACTTGTCGCTGACTGAAAGGAATTTTTTTTATATATTTTGGTGGCCGATGAGGGTTTGGTGGGCTTTCTTTATGTGAAACTGATTTGTTCTGATATAGCTTTGGTATGCTTCTGAAGATCAGCTTCCAAGAGTTTGGATCTGCTACTTGGAGAGGCCTTTTTGGGGTGCTGAAGTTGCTGCCCCAATGAGAAAGGAATGGGTGGATAAATTGTTTGCTGAGATACCCATTAATTGCAGGACGCATCTGAGTTGTTTTTGGAAACAAGTTCTTTTCCATCGATGAATAGTGGTTTTGCCTGGGAATTCCTAAGGAGTAGGAATGCCTGCATGGATTGGTAAGGCTGGATTGGAGAGGGGATATTGAAAATATATATAAAATGACCTTTCTTGGCTTGGTCTGTTTTGCTTTGTTTGATTAAAAAAGCTATTGTTTTGTCATCGAGTACAGTTAGGTCTGATGCAGTAGGGTTGATTTTCGGATTGAAACTTGATGAGATTGTAAGCACTGAGCACCTAAGAAAAACAAAAAAGCTAGGATGAACGTGGCATCTAGCATGTGGGCAATGCTGAGGGGTTGGTAATTTGTGCGGATGGTGTGGATACATTTTGTGAGGATATCTAGCGTTATAGGTTTTCTAGTGTCTGGATGGGTGGGCTGGGATCGCTGGGTTCTGCCTGGAGAATAGAGTCGAGCGAGAAGAAGTGCTTCGAGAAGTGGTTTTAGAAGGTGAGTTACGGGAATATTAATTCCGAATAGTGAGGAACCGGAGTAGGGAATTGGTCCGCCTCTGGAGCCAGCGTCCTAAATTTCTGCGAATGCTGTGATCCATATTTAATTCAATTCAATTCAAGTTTATTTGTATAGTACTTTTTACAATACAAATCGTTACAAAGCAACTTTACAGAAAATTATGTTTCTACAACATTTAGTAGTAATTTATAAGTGGTGACTGTCAGTTTGTGCACGTAGGATTTTTAGAAAAATTAATTCAAGACATAGTCAGCCAGACGATGAATATTATTAATAATTAATAATTATTATATGATGCAGTCACACTTGTAGCAATATTTGTTAGTTCTGTTTGTTGATTCAGGGTTAGCATCATCTGAGGTCCTCTGAGGGTCAGCATCATCTCTTCTCAGGTGTTCTGGATCCAGACTGGATCTTGTGTAAATCCTAGTGGCAAAACATAGAATCAAATATAGACATCATTAAGATCCAACAAAGTAAAATTAATTAGTTTAACCCAAGCTAAAGAATAAGAATGCACATTTGATCAGATGCAACTACACTCACAATTTAAGATATACATTATTCGAATGCTTGGGGAAAGAGATTAGTTTTTAATCTAGATTTAAACAGAGAGAGTGTGTCTGAACCCTGAACATTATCAGGAAGGTTATTCCAGAGTTTGGGAGCCAAATGTGAAAAAGCTCTACCTCCTAAAGTGGACTTTGCTATCCTAGGAACTACCAAAAGTCCAGAATTTTGTGACCTTAGGGAGCGTGATGGATTGTAATGTGGTAGAAGGCTAGTTAGGTACGCAGGAGCTAAACCATTTAGGGCCTTACAGGTAAGTAATGATAATTTGTAACTGATACGGAACTTAATAGGTAGCCAGTGCAGAGACTGTAAAATTGGGGTAATATGATCATATTTTCTTGACCTGGTAAGGACTCTAGCTGTTTCATTTTAGACTACCTGCAGCTTGTTTATTGAAGAAGCAGGACAACCACTTAGAAGTGCATTACAATAGTCCAGTCTAGAGGTCATGAATGCATGAACTAGCTTTTCTGCATCAGAAACAGAAAACATGTTTCATAGCTTGGCAATGTTTCTAAGATGGAAGAATGCAGTTTATGTAAAATGGGAAATATGATTTTCAAAAGACAAGTTGCTGTCTAATATAACACCCCAGATTTTTGACTGTAGAGGAAGTAACAATACATCCGTCTAGTTGCAAATTGTAATCTACAAGGTTCCGTATACTGTTTTTTTGGTCCAATAATTAATGTTATTAATTAATCTCTGTCTTATCCGAAATTTAATTGGAGAAAATTATTGGTTATCCAATCTTTAACATTTTTAACACATTATGTTAGCTTAGATAATTTAGAAGTTGAATCTGGTCTTGTTGAGATGTATAGCTGAGTATCATCAGCATAACAGTGGAAGCTAATTCCGTATTTTCTAATAATATTACCAAGGGGCAACATATATATTGAATATAGAAGGAGACCTAGGATGGATCCTTGTGGCACTCCATATTTTACTGGTGATAAATGAGATGACTCCACATTTAAATAAACAAAATGGAAGCGATTGGACAGGTAGGATCTAAAACAATCTTAGAGCCTGCCCTTGAATACCTGTATAGTTTTGTAACCAATCTATGAGTATGTCATGATCTATGGTGTCGAACACAGCACTAAGATCAAGTAAAACTAGCAATGAGATGCTGTCACAGTGTCTGGTTTGTGTCCCCTGGGTAACCACTAGATGTCCTCATTTCCCACGATCTCTGTCTCCTCACCGAACTCTCTGAGCGCTCGACTGATCCTGTCGGAGCCACGGAGGCCACCCTTAACTTATTCATGTTCTCTGTTTCAGACTTGCCTAACCAGACCTGCTTTCCTGTTAATTCGATTCCACTGTGGTGGTCTTCTCCACCGCCCTTGTGGACATCTGTCTTGACCTCACAGATGTGGTGGTCTTCTGCACCACCTTGGTGGGCTTCTGTCTCGACTGGATGGATGTGGTAGTGTTCTGCGCTGCCCTGGTGGGCTTCTGTTCCGACCGCACGGATGTGGTGGTCTTCTGCGCCGCCCTGGTGGGCTTCTGTCTCGACCACATGGATGTGGTGGTCTTCTGCTCCGCCCTGGTGGGCTTCACGTTAGGCCCTTCCTGGACTTGTGTTGTTGTCTTTTTATTTTTTCACTTCCTGTCTCTGTTCCCCTCTATGAACCTGGCACTCCGTGCCTCCCCCGATCCTCCGCCGGTCCACCTCCCTCCTGGGCTCCTTGTTTTTGTGTTTTCACTTCTTGTCTCTGTTTCCCCATTTTACCTGGCCCTCCGTCCCTCCCCCTGAGCCTCCACCAGTCCACCTCCCTCCTCGTCTCTTGTTTTGTCGGTCACGTCTTGGAGCGTCTGATGTCTGGTGTCACAGTGTCTGGTTTGTGTCCCCTGGGTAACCACTAGATGTCCTCATTCCCCACGATCTCTGTCTCCTCATTGCACGCAGCTGTCCCTGGTCATTAATCATTGCACTCAGCCAATTCCCCATTAGCATTGTCATTTCCCTGTGTATATATACCCTGTCTGTTTTAGTATGTGTCACAGAGTCCTTGTAGTTATCACGCCATTTCTAAGTCCTGTTCTTGCCCGTTTGTTTTGTGTCTGTTTATGTTTGATTTGCCACTTTGATTTTGACCCCTGCCTGGACTGGTTTTGATGTACGGTTTTCCCTTATTAAATACTACTGCTATTGAATCTGTCACGATCATTACATGGAGTGCCCATGAACTTTTGTTGAGGGCACTCCAATCAGGACAATTCCACACTCACCACCAGATGTCACTCGGACTCTAGAGCCTCTTATCTGTTGCACCACACCCTAACTACATTTCCCATTAGTCTCTGCATCACAATCACCCTGCCACACCTGCACCTCATTTACACACACATATAAGCAGCACACTCACTCTCACTCACTGCGAAGTCTTGTTTAGCCAGTCTGACATTTCCGAGTGTTTTCCTTGTGTTTTCCTTCTGTACCTGACCTTTGGATTGTTTATACCGACTCTGATTCTCTGCTGCCTGCCCCCGACATCTGCTTGTTCCTGTAATCGATTCTAATTATCCCTACATACCTGACGCCGTTACTGATCATTGCCTGTCTGACCATTCTCATTAAAAGTTCTGCACATGGATCCGATCCTCTCTGTCTCATCATTACAGAAGACTTCGCCAAACCAGGATCCAGCAGCTTTCTTGAACCCCAGACCAGGTATGGAGTCAGCTAACAGTTCATGCAACCCTATAAAGGTGCTATGCTCCATCTTTCAATATGGTAGACGAATTGAGCTCTTTGTGGAGGAATTCATTCAGTATAGTCACCTTTTGCCTGGGGATGAGGAACTGGTCAAGGACTGTTTCTGGAGTGATACTAGGATAAGCTTGAGTTTACCGGAGGGAGACCCTAGCTGGACCCTGGGACAGTTTATTGACTTTGTGTTGGAGTTTTGTGGCTCTCCCTTTACAGTTGAGGAGGTTACTTCTCCAATGTATCCAGCTCCTATCTGTAAGATGGCCGCCAGCCCAGCGCCACAGCACAAGATGGCCGCCAGCCCAGCGCCACAGCACAAGATGGCCGCCAGCCCAGAGCCACAGCACAAGATGGCCGCCAGCCCAGAGCCACAGCACAAGATGGCCGCCAGCCCAGAGCCACAGCACAAGATGGCCGCCAGCCCAGTGCCACAGCACAAGATGGCCGAATCAACGCCTGAACATCCAGACTAGGTGCCACCGACTCGCCACCATAGAGGGCAGAGGAGGAGGAGACAGGCATCTACCGTTGCTCAAAGCCCGGATCCTGAGGCCATTACCAAGGTGGTGCCCGAGGCCGTTCCAGAGGCGGTGCCCGAAGCTGAAGTGTCTCACGTCTCTACAGGCAGTCCAGAGTCGAGTCAGGTGCCCGTGGACCCTCCAGAGTCGAGTCAGGTGCCCGTGGACCCTCCAGAGTCGAGTCAGGTGCCCGTGGACCCTCCAGAGTCGAGTCAGGTGCCCGTGGACCCTCCAGAGTCGAGTCAGTTCCCAGTGGACCCTCCAGAGTCGAGTCAGTTCCCAGTGGACCCTCCAGAGTCGAGTCAGTTCCCAGTGGACCCTCCAGAGTCGAGTCAGGTACCCGTGGACCCTTCAGAGTCGAGTCAGGTGCCCGTGGACCCTCCAGAGTCGAGTCAGATCCCGGTTGACCCTCCAGAGTCGAGTCAGGTGTTCGTTGACCCTCCAGAGTCGAGTCAGTTCCCGGTTGACCCTCCAGAGTCGAGTCAGGTGTTCGTTGACCCTCCAGAGTCAGGGCTAGTCACCAATGACCCTCCAGAGTCAGGGCTAGCCACTGTCGACATTCCAGAGTCAAGTCAGGTCACAGTTGATCAGGTCCCCGTTGATTTCCCAGAACCTTGTCAGGTCACCGTTGATCAGGTCCCCGTTGATTTCCAAGAACCTAGTCAGGTCACCGTTGATCAGGTCCCCGTTGATTTCCAAGAACCTAGTCAGGTCACCGTTGATCAGGTCCCCGTTGATTTCCAAGAACCTAGTCAGGTCACCATTGATCAGGTCCCCGTTGATTTCCAAGAACCTAGTCAGGTCACCGTTGATCAGGTCCTCGTTGATTTCACTGAACCTAGTAAGGTCACCATTGATCAGGTCCCCGTCGACTTTCCAGAGTCAAGTCAGGTCACCGTTGATCAGGTCCCAGTTGATTTCCCGGAGTCTAGTCAGGTCACCGTTGACCATCCAGAGATGGGTCAAGTCACCTCTAACACCCAAGAGTCAAGTAAAACAACAGTTAAACTTCATGGGCAAAGTCAAGTCACCAATGATTTTCATGAGCAAAGTCAACTCATCAATGATCTTCATGAGCAAAGTCAAGTCACAATTAACCTCCGTGAACTAAGTCAAGTCACAGTTGATCCTCAGGAACCAAGTCAAGTCACCAACGATCTTCATGAGCAAAGTCAAGTCACCAATGATTTTCATGAGCAAAGTCAAGTCACCCTTAACCTCCGTGAACTAAGTCAAGTCACAGTTGATCCTCAGGAACCAAGTCAAGTCACAGTTGATCCTCCGGAACCAAGTAAAGTCACCAACGATCTTCATGAGCAAAGTCAAGTCACCAATGATTTTCATGAGCAAAGTCAAGTCACCCTTAACCTCCGTGAACCAAGTCAAGTCACAGTTGATCCTCAGGAACCAAGTCAAGTCACCAATGATCTTCATGGGCAAAGTCAAGTCACCAATGATCTTCATGAGCAAAGTCAGGTCACCATTAACCTCCGTGAACTAAGTCAAGTCACAGTTGATCCTCAGGAACCAAATCAAGTCACCAACAATTTTCATGACCAAAGTCAAGTCATCAATGATCTTCATGAGCAAAGGCAAGTCACCATTAACCTCCGTGAACTAAGTCAAGTCACAGTTGATCTTCATGAACCCAGTCAAATCACCACAGATCTACCAGAGCTCTCGTCCTATCCTGTCACGGCCAGGGAGGCCATCAATGAGCTGTCATTCATTCCGGTCAGGGCTACGGAGACCATACACCAACTCTCTGCCTGTCCTTTCAGGGCCACGGAGGCCAGCTACCATCTCATCATGGCCACGGAGGCCGCTATTAACCTGTTTATGTTTATGTTCACTGTTTCAGTCCCACCTGACCAGACTTGCTTTCCTGTTCCATCAACTCCACTGTGGTGGTCCTCTGCTCCGCCCTGGTGGGCCTCTGTCATGTCTGTTCAACTATGGTGGTTGTCTGGTCCGCCCTGGTGGGCTTCTGTCCCCTCTTCTCAGCTGTGGTGGTCGTCTGCTCCACCCTGGTGGGCTCCAGCTCCACCTGCTCTGCTCTGGTGGGCTCCCAAGCCACCTGCTCTGCCTTGGTGGACCCCTGTTCCCGAGTTAGGCCCACGGCGGGTCCCTGTTACCGAGTTAGGCCCATGGCGGGTCCTTGTTTCCTCTGTCAGGCCAAGGAAGGGCCCTTGTTTCCCATGTCAGGTCCAGGAGAGACTCCTGATCTCCATGTTAGGCCCAGTTCTGCCTGCTCTGCTCCAGTCCTCAACCACTCCACTTCCTCATGGACCTGGCCCTCCGTCCCTCCCCCTGTTCCGCCTCCGCTCCACCGCCCTCCTAGATTGTTTTGAGCATCTGGAAGCTGCTCCTTTGGCGGGGGGGGGGGGGGGGTATATGTCACAATCATTACATGGAGTGCCCATAAACTTTTGTAGAGGGCACTCCAATCAGGACAATTCCACACTCACCACCAGATGTCACTCGGACTCTAGCACCTCTTATCTGTTGCACCACACCCTAACTACATTTCCCATTAGTCTCTGCATCACAATTACCCTGCCACACCTGCACATCATTCCTCAGTCAATCTCCTTGGCACACCTGCACCTCATTTACACACACATATAAGCAGCACACTCACTCTCACTCACTGCGAAGTCTTGTTTAGCCAGTCTGACATTTACGAGCATTTTCCTTGTGTTTTCCTTCTGTACCTGACCTTTGGATTGTTTATACTGACTCTGATTCTCTGCTGCCTGCCCCCGACATCTGCTTGTTCCTGTAATCGATTCTGATTATCCCTACATACCTGACGCCGTTACTGATCATTGCCTGTCTAACCATTCTCATTAAAAGTTCTGCACATGAATCCGAACCTCTCGGTCTCATCATTACAGGATCTACCTGTCTTCTGTTCTTGTGTGGGTATCATGACAGATGCAGGCTTGATCTGACGCAAGAAGCAGGTCATTTGTAATTTTAACAAATACAATTTCTGTGCTATGGTGGGGCCTGAAACCTGACTGAAATTCTTCATACAGATCATTTTTGTAAAGGAAGGTGCTCAATTGAGCAAACACAACTTTTTCTAAAATTTTAGACATAAATGGAAGATTTGAAATAGGCCTACAATTTGCCAGTTCACTAGGATCTAGATTTGGTTTCTTAATAAGAGGCTTAATAACCGCCAGCTTGAATGTTTTTGGGACGTGAGCTAAAGATAACGTTGAGTTAATGATATTGAGAAGGGGTTCTTCAGCTACAAGTAACAACTATTTCAATAATTTAATGGGTACAGGATTTAATAAACATGTTGTTGGTTTAGATACAGTGGTAAGTTTATTTAGCTCTTCCTGTCCTATATTTGTAAAGCACTGCAGTTTATCTTTGGGTGCGATGGATGAAACTAAATTGTGAGACGCCGTAGAATCTACATTAGCTATTGTATTTCTAATGTTATCTATTTTATCAGTGAGGAAATTCATAAACTCATTACTATTACATGTTGGTAGAATATTTGAATCAGGTGGCGTCTGGTAACTTGTTAATTTAGCCACTGTGTTAAATAAAAACCTTGGATTGTTTTGGTTATTTTCTATGAGCTTGTGTATATGCTCTGCCCTAGCAGTTTTTAGAGCCTGTCTATAGGTGGACATACTGTTTCTCCATGCAATTCTAAATTTCTAAAAACTTCCAAGTTGAGGTTTATTAGGTCAGTAAAGTTTATTAGGTCAGTAAACACAAGTTGTCACGGTTAATTGATACATAGTGTCATCTTGTTGTCTGTGTGTAGGTTGCGGGGTGTATCACCTGATTGTTCTTTGTGGGCGTCGCCGCTGAGTCTGATCAGCGGCAGCTGCGGCTTATTACATCTGGCCTATATTAACGCCTTGTCTTTCCTCTCATGTTTGTCAGATTGTTGTTTGGAGTCCTGGTGTTGTGTTGTCCGTTGCAGTTTCCTGTTGCCTGTTTGTTCCTTGGATATTAGTTCTGGATTACCTCGTTCATCACTTCAGCCACGGTCACTTCATGGACTCCACTCACCACGAACACCAGCGCCCATCAAGGTCCCTGTGTTGCCATCTCTCCTGCTGCTAGTTTGTCTTGTCTTCTCCTGCATATCTGACTCTACTGTGGAATACGCTCATTAAAGAGATATTAACTTGCACTTGCATCCAGTCTTCTTTTCCGTGACAGAACGATCTGACCATCATCCTGGATGCAGCGAGTTCAGCGGCTTTCAGAGAGCTCATCAGCCACAGCATAACTCGTGTGGATCAGCAGCAGCAGACCATCTCTTCCACCGGACGCGCCGTCCAGGCGCTGGTAACACAGGTGTCCAAGTTCTCCCAACAGATGCAACAACTTCGCGCTCCCACTGCGCCAGCTCCGCCGACCGTTTCCCCACCACCTTCAGAACCACGGGACATCTCGGAGCCCCGCCTCCCCATGCCACAGACTTATTCCGGTGAGCCTGACTTTTGTAGAGCATTCCTCAACAAGTGTTCTCTCCACTTCACTTTACAGCCCGTACGTTCGAGAAGGAGGAGTCCAAAGTGGCATTCGTACTCCCGCTTCTCATGGGGAAGGCGGTGCTGTGGGGAACGGTGGTTTGGGAGAACCGTGATCCTTGCTGCTCCTCGTTCACGGCACTCGCCACCGAGATGAGGAGGGTGTTCGACCGTGCGGTGGCAGGCAAGGAGGCCGCCCGGAAACTCACCGCGCTCAAGCAAGGCAACCGCAGGGTCGCGGATTATGCCATCGAGTTCCGCACCCTCATGGCGGAGTGCCGATGGTATGAGGAGGCGCAGTGGGACGTTTTCCTGCATGGGCTGGCTGATCGCGTCCACCGTGAGATCTACACCCTGGACTTACCTGAGACTTTTAATGCCCTGGTAGAGCTGGCATTACGTGTCAATTCACGCCTTCGCGTGGAGGCTATGGAGGAATCTGGAGAACGAGGCAGCGGTCTTCGAGTCAGTCCGGTGGATGCGGTCACTCCACCGTCCGATCCTGAGCCCATGCAGGTGGAGAGAGCACGGCTTTCCCGGGAGGAGAAGGAACGGCGGAGGTCCCTGGGCCTTTGTCTCTACTGTGGAACATCTGGTCATCTCGTTAGGAACTGCCCGATAGTAAACTCGAGGCTACTATCGGGCGGGATCTCTGCCTTGAAGTCCTCACCATCTACCCTCCTTCCGGTAAGACTGAGATGGGCCACCAACGACGTCACCTGCAGTGCACTTCTGGATTCCGGGGCCGAGGGCAATTTCATGGATTATAACTTCGCTCAGCAACATGGCATCTCTACCTCCTCCCTCGAGCACCCCATCTCTGTCAGCGCACTCAGTGGACAGTTACTACCTGCTCTCTCACACATCACGGATTCCATCACACTCATCACCTCTGGCAACCACTCCGAAGAGACTCAGTTCCTTCTCATGGACTCACCTCATGCTCCCATCGTCCTGGGCCATCCCTGGCTCAGGAAGCACAATCCCCGCATCAACTGGAAGTTGGGTACCTGCCCGGGACATTCTGGATCACTCCCTTATCGATGATTACAATCGACAGGTAAGGGGTGGTGGGAACGCCGAGAGGCGTTCCTAGGAGGAGGGGTACTGTCACGGTTCATTGATACATAGTGTCATCTTGTTTTTCTGTGTGCAGGTTGTGGGGTGTATCACCTGATTGTTCTGTGTGGGGATTCTGATCAGTGGCAGCTGCGGCTTATTACATCTGGCCTATATTAACGCCTTGTCTTTCGTCTCATGTTTGTCAGATCATTGTTTGCAGTCCTGGTGTTGTGTTGTCCCCTGTGTAGTTGTTCCTGCTCTGGATCTCTCATCGCAGTTTCCTGTTGCCTGTTTGTTCCTTGGATATTCGTTCTGGATTACCTCGTTCATCACTTCAGCCACGGTCCCTTCACGGACTCCACTCACCACGAACACCAGCGCCCATCAAGGTCCCTGTGTTGCCATCTCTCCTGCTGCTAGTTTGTCTTGTCTTCTCCTGCATATCTGACTCTACTGTGGAATACGCTCATTAAAGAGATATTAACTTGCACTTGCATCTGCATCCAGTCGTCTTTTCCGTGACACAAGTCCTAATGCATCATTTGTATTATCAATGTGAATATTAAAATCTCCCATGATTAGTGCCTTATCAACTGTAACCGGAAGGTCTGAGAGGAAATCTGCAAATTCTTTTAGGAATTCTGTATATGGCCCAGGTGGTCTAGGCACAGTAGCCAGAGCAAGAGATCCATTAGATTTATTTTGCATGTTTGAAAGTGTAACATTAAGCAGAAATATTTTGAATAACCTGTTTTCTGGGTAACATTGAGAATCTCACTATATATTGTTGCAACACATCGGCCACGACCAGTCTGACGGGGCTCATGCTTATAACAGTAGTTTGGTGGAGTGGACTTATTTAGACCAAAATAATAATTTGGTTTCAGTAAAGCAGAGTACATCTCAACTATTATCTGTGATCATTTCATTTACAATAACTGCTTTGGGTGTGAGTGATCTAATATTTATGAGCCCAAACTTTAAAAATTGTTTTTGTTCATTTACTTTACATGTTTCTGGTTAAATCACAAAAATATTTTTTTCTAGATCCTACATTAAATTTATAGTTTGACCTCACTATTCAGGGAACAGACACAGTCTTAATAGATTGTATAGCGCAAGGCGCAAGTACTTTTTTCATTTAAATGGGTGGAACAAAAGTCATCATAATAGTTATTTGAGAATTGTGTTACTAGTCACATGGAGCGAAGTGTCCTGGCGGTGTGGTCAGAGAACAGCTCCGCTCCGACTCTGCTGGGGTGCAGGCCATCAGCGCAAAACAGCCAAGGATGCTCCCAGAAAAGATTCCAATTATTAACAAATAAAAGTTTCTGTTCTTTACCATGACAACAACCATTAATTTAAAGCAACAAGTAAACTGAACCTTTCGTGTCCTCGTCGATACGTGGGCAGTGGTCCTGACATGACTATCGTCGCCGCGGGCGTCGTGCTGTGAACCGTCTTGATCAGGCTCCTGAAGGTCCTCTTCAGCATCTCCATCTGCCGCAGCGTAGTGTCGTTAACCCCAGTGTGAAGCACGTGTAACGGATATGCAGATCATCGATTCATGTGTTTAATTCAGATTTTCCAAATGAAACTCTTTTTGCACCAAGTGCCTGGCCTGGCGCCAGCCTGGCTGGACTTAAATTATTTACGATGCCCATGCGAGCTTCAAAGAAGAAATGAAAACCCCCAACCCAAATTCCTCCAACACACTGGAGACAAATGAAACCTTTCGTATAAGTTCCTTACTTTCATTTTATTATTAATATGTATTTTAATTATGTTTATGGATTGCATAAAATGGTTAATCCTTGTTATGTGAAGAGTATAAGTTGCAAGCTCATACTTTAGGAAATGTCTCTCCTCACTTTAACCTTCTCAAAGAAAGCCATGTTTCTGCAACCCCCACTTTTGCAGGTTGTAAAAGTTTACGACCACACAGGACAGGAGAGAAGCCAAATCACTGGCTTCTTTTGAACAATGCATTCTATGGAATGTATTCATTAACTTTCTGTTTTTATGTTTTATACATGTTTTACGTATTCCCTTTTGGTACATTAGATGTTTCCCATATAAATTGGGAAACATCTGCAGTGTTATCATGTGTTAATCAAATCTTTAAATATGTGTAATTCTGCATTTGAATGTAACTTCATGTTTTGATCATATAAATATTATGTTTAGGAACTTTGTGATCGTCATGCTCTGACAGACCCATTTATCTAGAGCAAAGTAATGAAATATGTATGTAATCTGAATTACAAACTTGCTAGAATAATCCCTGGAATTTGGACAAGCCCTAGATCTCCAGGGGGGGTTGTCTTCACAGAGACAAAGGAACTTTTCCCTCCGTTTCAGATCGCGGACTTTCATTGGCTGTTTACGCGAAAAAGGGGCGTGAACCATTTCAAGCCATAAGAACGACCGAACAAGGTCCGCCTCTCTCTTCTTCTCATTCTCCGTTCTCGGACACGCTGCTCTCCAACGTTGCTTCCGCGCGGCCATTGCCGCGCTCATAGCGCAAACCCCCTCAGCACAGGGGCTGAGAGAAAAAGCCATTTTAATGGCTCCTTTGGAAGCTTTCGTTTTCGTTCTTTTCTTTTCTTTTCTTTACTAAGTTTATTCAACTATTCGCCTCGCCACGCAAGGAAGTCGAATTCTGGAACATTGTTTGTTGAACCTTTCAAATACCGCGAGAGGACAGAACAAAGGACAACGTGCTCCACGCTCACGCCAAGATCAAGCGCAGCGTGCACGCGCGTCACATGGCCTCCGGCACACGCCACGCGCTGGGCTATGCAAGTATCACTTTTCTATGGAGATTTAAATGCTGCTTTAAATTGTTGCTATGATCTGATTTGTTGTTGGCTTCCAAAAGTTACTGACTATGATTTTCATACCTGAGCTCATTCTGTGATCTCTCTCGCTTTCTCCATTTTCTCTCTCTCGTTCGCTCATTCTATTTTCTCTCTCTCTCTCTCTCTCTCTCTCTCTCTCTCTCTCTCTCTCTTATTTGGATTCCGTTATGTCTTGTAAAGCTTACTGTTTGTATTGTCGTACGCATATTTACTCTGTGTGATTTGTAGTTTGATGTATTACTAGTTTAATTATTAAAAACCCATATACTGACGATTGGCTTGGACTCCACCCCACTCACATTACGAGTCACTGAGATGTCTGATCTATAGCTACAAGCTCTAAATTTAGAAACTAAGGATAGGATAATATTTTCATGGCCAGAGAATACTTTTCCTTGAATTATAAGGCGTGATAACTTTATTGAAAATTGATAGGTCGACAGTGGTCTGCTGGACATACCACTGTTTGATTTGCAGTAATAATTGGTATGAAGAATGGAATATTGACATATTAATGAGTAAGTTACAGTGCCCTGTGATATTTATTGGTATAGGCAATTGAGCTATTTTTCATAATCAATCAAATTTAATGTAACTGTCATCTGAGATATAAATTAATCATATTCCTGATTAATTATTCAAATTCCCTATATATCATTTGAGGTAATTATTCTGTAAGACTCATTGTTGCTACAGAATTGGTGGAGAATGCGGGCATTTCAAACTTCGTTTTGTGAGCAATCAATCGGTGTATATGGTTTTTAATATGAAATTATGTAAATGTTACTTGTGAGATAAGTCGCAAGACGCGAACTCACTCAACTGACTGAGGCAAAAAGCTGGTCAGTCAGCGCGCTAGATATTTGTAGAAACTTAACAGTATAGTCACTGTTATTTTTAATGAAAGTAAACTGCAGTATAATGTTAAAAGTATCCTGTTAAGAAAGACCAAAATCTTTTTACAGTGAAAACATTTTAATATGAATAATTAAAAGATAAAGAAATCTTTTAATAGTTGCAACATGTAAATCTGAACCTGAGCGATGTTCCTCTGATTCAGTTAAAAAGGCCTTGCTTATTAAATATCGTTATTGAATTTGTGGTAAACCACAGTAATATTCAAAAATAAAACAATAAAAACACCGGGTCTAAAATTGGCTTAGCTACCCGATTTTTAAACCTAAAACATTTAAATCATAAGTGCTATTTTGATAAATGTTTGTTGGAGTCAACAGTTGGAAAATTCCTGTTTTTATTACAGTTGTGTTTTGGAAGTGAACGGATCCTTCTTCAACCTATGTTAATATAGCACCTTAGAGATTAAAACCTTTGTTTGTTACTTGTGATTTTTGATGCAGAAAATCAGCCTGACAAACGATCAGATAATTTCTAAGTCATATTGAAATTGTAGTTCCGCTATCTAAACACCAGAGGGAACGTGTGGGTTAGAAATTTCAGGGTACGCCCTGCTTTCTGATTCCAGCTTGCATGAGTGCAAAGTTGCCATCCCGTGGCTGTTTCAGATAATGCGCTCTAATTGCTAATCTTTCCCCTTGATGTATTTAAATTAGATGTCTAAATTCTCGATAAATATTTGCATTTACAGCTTTGCTCGTGCGAATATTATTACAGGGAAACAAAAGAATGTTCCCTGCCTTTGACTGTTTACATTTACTTTGAGTTTAGTTCAAACATGATTTGAATTAAAATGTAATTGTTTAATAGTGGAAATCTAGATGTTTCAGGTCAACCACTGATTGACCCACTTAGAAGGTAAGCCATCTAGTGGCAGTCTCCTGTTAAATCCACTAACAGACCTATGTCTTTTCCATTCTGTTTTGAATTGAATGTCCACTTTTACCCTCTTTGATTAATCTCACACTGTTTGATTAATTTCATGATCATTAATGATAACTTACAAGCTATCAATGGTTATTATAGGATATTATTCAGATTTTCATTTTAATTCATACATGCTTATTTTAAATTTTTATTCAAACCAGTTTTGAATTTTTAATTTGAATTAAGTTTTCTGCTCAGCAGGTTAAAGACAGAGAAGCAGTACTTCCCCCCCCCCTTGTGGTGAAAACCAGCTACACCTTCTCCCTTGTTTCATTCCTGTTTTTTTTATTTGATGTTTATTATTTTTCTTCTCTCTTTTGACTTAGGTTATTTTGATAATTACCATTATTATCATAATTCCTTTGTTTTGTTTTATTATTATTAGGTAAAACTGTTACCTCTCCTCTCTACATATATAGTTACTCAATTGATGTTAAAATCTGACTGCCAGAAGGCTATTGTGAATGCATGTGCCCGCTGAGCACAATTTACCTGATGCCACAGTGGTGTCTTTGCACTGATGGCTTGAGCCCGCCATCGCTGCTTGCAGCTATATTTATTATTATTATTCCGCTTCTCCAAAATGAATCGCATTTTTGAGGGCCTAAACATGCTCAAAAAGTCATGAATCTTTGCACACACCTCATACCTGGCGAAAATTTACGTCTGATATGGGTTTTAGAAGTGGGTGTGGCAAAATGGCTCAACAGCGCCACCTTTAGACATTCACCGGTGTGCGCCTCGAGCTATGTTTCACGTACATGCACGATAATTGGCACACACATGTAACACACCAATACCTACAAAAAAGACTCTTGGACCAAAATTCTAAATCCAACAGGAAGTCAGTTATTTTTAATATTATGAGCAAATTTTGTGTAATTTTTGTCATTTCCAGGCTTTGTACTTTAACGAACTCCTCGTAGAGGTTTATTCAGATCAATACCAAATTTGGTATGCCTAATCTAAAAGCCTTTGCGATGTTAAATTGCAAAGATTTTGAGTTTTCGTTGAAGGCCGTGTGGGTGGCGCCCTGGCGAATTTCGATGATTCGCCATGAAACAGAAAGTTGCTATAACTCACACATACAATGTCCAATCTGCCTCAAACCTCACATGGTTGATAAGACTCTGGAACTGAACAGATTGACATGCCCATATTCAGTTATAGTCATAGCGCCACCTATTGGCAACAGGAAGTGTCATATTTTATGCTCCGAAGAACTACTCCTAGAAATTTTATGACATCAATGTCTTTTTTGTGGTCAGTCTAATCTAAAGGCCTGTGCAATGTTAAATTGTGAAGATCTTGAGTTTTCGTTAAAGGGCGTGTCCATGGTGCGGTGACAAAGTTCGATGTCTCGCCATGGGAGTAGAAGTTGTTGTAACTCAGGCATAAAATATCAGATCTTGCCCAAACTTCACATGTTTGATAAGAGTACTGAACTGCCCACATCTGGAGGCCAATATTCCATTGGGTGTGGCAAAATGGCTCGATAGCGCCACCTATACACTTTCAATGGAGTGCGCCTCGAGCTACGTGTCACGTACAAGTACGAAAATCGGTACACATATGTAACACACCAATAGCTACAAAAAAGTCTCTTGGTACGAAATCCGAATCCCAGCAGGATGTCGGTTATTTTGAATTTTCCCTGCAAAATTGGTGTTGTTTTTGCCATTTTCAGGGGTTGTACTTTAACGAACTCCTCCTAGAGATTTATTCAGATCAACACCAAACTTGGTCAGTGTAATCTTAAGCCCTTTGAGATGTTAAATTGCGAAGATCTTGAGGTTTTGTTAAAGGGCGTGTCCATGGCGGCCTGACAAATTTCGATATTTCGCCATGAAAAAGGAAGTTGCTGTAACTCAGACATACAATGTCCAATCTGCCTCAAACTTCACATGTTAGATAAGACTTCTGCCCTTAACAGATCTACATGCCCATATTCAGACATAGTAATAGCGCCACCTGCTGGCAACAGGAAGTGTCATGTTTTACACTGCAAAGAACTACTCCAAGAAATTTTATGACATCAACATTTTATTTTGGTCAGTCTAATCTAAAGTTCTTTGCAATGTTAAATTGTGGAGATCTTTAGATTTTGTTAAAGGGCGTGTCCATGGCGCCATGACAAAATTTGATGTCGCCACAGCAAGAGAAGTTGTTGTAACTCAGGCTTGAAATGTTCGATATTCCCCAAACTTCACATGTTCGATAAGACTCCTAGCCTGAACACATCTGAAGGCCAATATTCCATTATAATTATAGCGCCACCTATTGGCAACAGGAAAATTGGCACATATAAATGACTTTGACATTATCCACTTATATTAACAATTTGAAATGCATATTTCTCACCTTCACCTTTTTACTAAAGCCACACGATTGCTGTGAGCCCGGGTGCGAGGGCCCGTTCATCGCTGCTTGCAGCTTTAATTAGGGCCCGAGCACCGAGGTGCGAGGACCCTCTTGTATCTGCTTTGTTTATTAGGGCCCGAGCACCGAGGTGCGAGGACCCTCTTGTATCTGCTTTGTTTATTATTAGGGCCCGAGCACCGATGGTGTGAGGACCCTCTTGGAATTGCTCCGTTTATTATTAGGGCTCAAGCCCGAAGGGGCGAAGAGCCCTATTGTTCTTCTAAGGATTATTAGGGCTCAAGCCCGAAGGGGCGAAGAGCCCTATTGTTCCCCTAAGGATTATTCTTATTATTATTATTATTATTTTTTTTATTTTTTTTTAAACCTTCCGGGCATTTTTGGGGGCCTTAACATGCTCAAAAACTCTTGAAAATTGGCACACTCATTGGAATCTGCGGCCATCAGGACGCCACAGAGACTGGGACCCGGGCGTGGCACAGGGGCTCTACAGCGCCCCCTGGAACACAGTCAGAAATCTTGAACCATAGCTCACACACGCTTGCATGTATTTATATGAAACTCACTACACTTATAGATCTCATTGAGCTGAACAACTTTCGTGCTCTATGTCATAGGCTCCGCCCAACAGGAAGTCAGCTATTCAGGGCTGTTTAAAAAAAGCATGCTCTGGAATTTGAAATACTCCTCTGAGGTTTTCAACCCGTTCGCCACGAAACTAGGTGAACATGATCTCAAGACATTGGGGATGAAAAATTGCCAGGGGATTTTTGATATCTCGAAAGGTTTGCTAGTGGCGAGGCGTTGAAATTATGGCGAGAAATGAGAAACAGGAAATGTCTAATAACATCCACATACATTTCCTGAATTTGATCAAACTTCATTGGTTTGTTCGTTGTATGATACTGATCGTATATATGTGACTATTAAGAGTCAACATTATAGCGCCACCAACTGGCAGCAGGAAGTGTGTCATTTTCCAAATGCTTTGAATTCAGCATCTTATTTTTACTCTATTTACTTAAAACTTCATCAGAATAATGACAAAACACGGCCGATGTAAATCTGTTGTGGGGATATTGATATCTGATATAGTGTTGCCATGGCAACGTGTCAAACTTGAATGTTCTGTTATGGTGAGTTTGAGGCAGACAACAAGCTCAGATTTACATGAAACTCAAAACACATATCAGTATTAGTGATAGCTAGACAATGGCAAAAGCTTTTAAAAGGGCGTGAAGGAGGCACTCTATAGCGCCACCTTTTGTCAAAAGTGGGGGGGTTAGTTTTAGCTACAGACACCAAACTTGGTACATAAATTGTTCTTTTCAAGACGGACAACTTTCTAATTCACAGTCATCAGCTACGACCAACAGGAAGTCAGCTATTTTGATTTGAATATTTAAATTGAGCTCTGATTTAATGCATACTCCTCACAGGAAGTGTTCACTATACTCACCAAACTTTGTCTACATGTTGAAAAAACATTGAGGAACTTAAATGCGAGCGGATTTTGGTTAGCTTGAACGGTTTTGTCGTGGTGATTTTTTGAAATGACAGTAAAAAGGGAATCATTAATTGTCTTGTATTTTTAAATTGCAGCTTCCAAACACTTAAAAAAAAATCATACAGAGATCAAATCATTCTGAGGACATATGCATAGTTTCATGACTTTACAACACTGTATGATTAAAAGAAAATTAAAAAACTGTCAGACATCTCAACTCACTCTGTCCCTCTGTTTGAGGAATGTATGTGTGCTGACTGAGTGTGTGTGTGTGTGTCTGTGAGTGGGGGATGGGTATGAGCTGAGTGGCAGACACAAAGAGAGAGAAAGAGACTTAATCATCTCTTTAATCACCAGAAAAAAAAAAGTATTTTAAATTGTTATTTTTTGTTGCTTTTGCTAACATTGCTGTTTTCATTACAACTTAAGAAATCTCTTAGGCCTTATCCTTTTCTGACAGTTTCAGGAATTAAAAACAAAATTCTAAAAATGCTTATTTGTGCTGCAAATAATAATTTCAATCTCATTTGATACTGACCTATTCCATCCTGTGACATGACATTTATCTTAATTTACATAATCTCATGGATGTAACAGTAAAACTGTTCAGCTCACAGATGAAGACTAAGCTGTAATGCAAGCAGAACTTTCACAAATGCTTATAAGTCATTAAAGGATTTTATAACACTGTAAAATAATGTCTAATTTGTTAACATTAGTAAATGCATTGGTAACACTTTATAATAACTGCACTCATTAGTAAATAGTCAGTTCATGCTTTATAAAGTCTTGTCCCAACTTAAATAGTCATTAATAAGCAGCTTATAAATACAGCTATAAATAGCTTGATCTTGGTTTATAAGCACATTTATTAAAAAGGAGAGTAAAGGGTCAGTTATCTTCCTATGAAAAATAAAAAAATGAAAATAAACAAACAACAACACAGATTGATACAGAACTCAGAAATTTTATTGTGGATTTATGATCAAATCAGCCTATAAATGAATCATACTCCTCCAAGAAGACACAAGTAGTTCACACCAAACTTTTTCAACATGATGCTAATATACTGAAGATGTTAAATTGCGAATGGGTTTAGGATACCTTTAATGGTGTGGCCATACTGATTTATTAAAGTAACATAAAAAAATACAATAGTTATTTTACTATATCTTTAACATTCTTTATTCCAACTCTTCATAATTTTTTATATACGTAGAAGTCATCATTTGAAAGAAGCACAGTAAGTTTCACAGCTTTATCATTTTCAAGAGCCAGCTTAAAATTAAAACTATCATAACATATAAATCAAGCTTGCAATTCTTAGTACCAATAATGGCCACCAGATGGCGCTATATGATTACTTTTAAATAATTATTGTAAAAAACAAGTATGATTTAAATCATTTATAGAAATCTTTCAAAGAAAAATAATATGTATTTTACTGATAAAATGACCCTCACTTAATTAGAATAACAAGCTGAAGTATTGTGAACTGTATATTAAGAATAATTCTTTATAGGCTTTATGGACAGATAAGTTTGGAGTGACTCTTGAAGGATCAGCACCACATCCTCTTTTACCACTGTTTAAAGAATTTATCTTACAGAACAGGTGCGAATGAATTTTGGATAGCTTGAATGGTTTTGTCATGGTGATTTTTTGAAATAACAGTAAAAAAGGAACCAGTAAATGTCTTTTATTTTTTTAAGTGCAGCTTCTAAACACTTCAACAAAATGTACACATAGAAGTCATGCTGAGGAAATATGCATAGTTTCATGACTATACAACACTATATGGATGATAGAAAATTAAAAAACTACCATACATCTGATGTCACTCTGTCCCTCTGTCACTGTGGGTAATGTGTGTGTGTGTGTGTTTGTGTGTTAAGTGTGTGTGTGTTAAGTGTGTGTGCTGAGTTTGTGTGAATGTGTGGGAGAGGGGATGGGCTTGGTGTCAGAGAGAGAGAGAGAGAGAGAGAGAGAGAGAGGGAGGGAGACTTAATCATCTCTTTAATCACCAGCAGAAAAAAAAGCAATTTTGTGTTGTTGTTGTTTTTTCATCATTACAGCTTAAGAAATATCTTAGGCCTCAACATCAACTGTTGCTGCTTTATATAGCCTTCTCCCAAAATTAATAGTCATTAGTAAGCATTTTATAAATACAGCTATAATTAAATTGTTCATGGTTTATATGCACATTTATTTTGAGAAGATTAAAGGCTGTAATCTTCCTAAAAAAAAATAAAAAAATAAAAATAAAAAAAAATAAACACAGAACTCAGAAACATTTATTTCAAGATGCAATAAAAGAAAACTGCACACTATATATACATATATATACAATTGCATAAGTTTATATTAAATTTTTTTTTTATCAAGTGTACAGCTAATAATAATAATAATAATAATAATAATAATGCATTTTATTTAAGGCGCATTTCAAACCACTCAAGGTCACCGTACAACAAGTAACAACAGTAACAATATTAAAACAAAAAATAACAGCAAATAACAATGTCAATAAAAAAACACAATAATATTAGAATAGCACAACATATTGTGGAATACTATATTAAGACTTTATATATAGGCTTTATGAACAGATAGGTTTTGAGAGATTCTTGAAGTACTAGCATCACCTCCTCTTGTACGACGGCTTGAGGAATATATCTTCCAGATAGTACCGCCGCTCCCTATATGCAGAATACGCAGTCTTCGTAGGGCACCAGCTCCCAGAGGGGGCACCATCCCAGTAGCTCAAAAAAAATAAAACATGCGCCATTCTCCCATCCGCGCTCGCGACCGCTCGGACATTTGCGGATGAATGTTCGTAATTGATGGATGGACATCTATGCCCGGGTAAAAGACATCAGCAATCCGGCACAGAGAAAAGAAAAATTAAGTAAAAAACAAAACAAAAACAGGCAAAAAGTTGGCTTGACATTGGACATTCGAGAGTCTCAAATTTAGGGACCGTCTCTAAAGTTACATGTGATATTGTTATACACTTTTCTAACGTCAGTAGCATTTGAAGAGAATGACTTACAGTCATAAAAACAACTGTAATTGTTCATCTAGGTGACAGCTATAATGCACCATTAAATTGAATGTTTGATATTTATTAAAACAAACTGTAAGTCATATGTAAATTATGCTACTTTTTCACATGGGCTCAAAAGCAAATTTGAAGCTCAATAGCATTTGAGGAGAAAGACTTGCAGTCATAAACCAATTGTAATGTGTTCATTTAGGTGTCAGCTACGATGCACAACTTATAATTTTTTTATATATATTAAAATAAAGTGTTACTAAAGTTATATATATTGTTCTGTGTATGTGATTTCAAAGTCTAGATGGGTCGGATTAACCCTTTAACTGCCATATCCCTTAAAATTTGATTGCCAGAGGGTTACTGTAAATGCTTATGCCCGCTGGGCACAGTTTTCCCGATGCCACCGGGGTGGCGTTGCACTGACGGCTTGAGCCCGCCATCGCTGCTTGCAGCTATATTTCTTATTATTTTTTTTATTTTTTATTAAACCTTACGGGCATTTTTGGGGGCCTTAACATGCTCAAAAACTCTTGAAAATTGGCACACACATTGGAATCTGCGGCCATCAGGACGCTGCAGAGGCTGGGACCCGGGCGTGGCACAGGGGCTCTACAGCGCCCCCTGGAACACCTTCAGAAATCTTGAACCATAGCTCACACACACTTGCATGTATTTATATGAAACTCGGTACACTTATAGATCTCATTGAACTGAACAACTTTTACACTTTATGTCATAGGCTCCGCCCAACAGGAAGTCAGCTATTCAGGGCTGTTTAAAAAAAGCATGCTCTGGAATTTGAAATACTCCTCTGAGGTTTTCAACCCGTTCGCCACGAAACTCGGTGAACACGATCTCAAGACATTGGGGATGAAAAATTGCGAGGGGATTTTTGATATCTCGAACGGTTTGCCCGTGGCGAGGCGTGTAATTTATGGCGAGAAATGAGAAACAGGAAATGTCTAATAACATCCACATACATTTCCTGAATTTGATCAAACTTCATTGGTTTGTTCGTTGTATGATACCGATCGTATATATGTGAATATTAAGAGTCAACGTTATAGCGCCACCAACTGGCAGCAGGAAGTGTGTCATTTTCCAAATGCTTTGAATTCAGCATCTTATTTTTACTCGATTTACTTAAAACTTCATCAGAATAATGACAAAACACGGCCGATGTAAATCTGTTGTGGGGATATTGATATCTGATATAGTGTTGCCATGGCAACGTGTCAAACTTGAATGTTCTGTTATGGTGAGTTTGAGGCAGACAACAAGCTCAGATTTACATGAAACTCAAAACACATATCAGTATTAGTGATAGCTAGACAATGGCAAAAGCTTTTAAAAGGGCGTGGAAGAGGCACTCTATAGCGCCACCTTTTGTCAAAAGTGGGGGGGTTAGTTTTAGCTACAGACACCAAACTTGGTACATAAATTGTTCTTTTCAAGACGGACAACTTTCTAATTCACAGTCATCAGCTACGACCAACAGGAAGTCGGCTATTTTGATTTGAATATTTAAATTGAGCTCTGATTTAATGCATACTCCTCAGAGGAAATGTTCACTATACTCACCAAACTTTGTCTACATGTTGAAAAAACATTGAGGAACTTAAATTGCGAACGGATTTTGATTAGCTTGAACGGTTTGGTCGTGGTGATTTTTTGAAATGACAGTAAAAAGGGAATCATTAATTGTCTTGTATTTTTAAATTGCAGTTTCCAAACACTTAAAAAAAAATTCATACAGAGATCAAATCATTCTGAGGACATATGCATAGTTTCATGACTTTACAACACTGTATGATTAAAAGAAAATTAAAAAACTGTCAGACATCTCAACTCACTCTGTCCCTCTGTTTGAGGAATGTATGTGTGCTGAGTGTGTGTGTGTGTGTGTGTGTGTGTGTGTGTGTGTGTGTGTGTGTGTGTGTGTGTGTGTGTGTGAGTGTGTGTGTGTGAGTGGGGGATGGGCATGAGCTGAGTGGCAGACACAATGAGAGAGAGAAAGAGAGAGAGAGAGAGAGAGAGAGAGAGAGACTTAATCATCTCTTTAATCACCAGAAAAAAAAAGTATTTTAAATTGTTATTTTTTGTTGCTGTTGCTAACATTGCTGTTTTCATTAAAACTTAAGAAATCTCTTAGGCCTTATCCTTTTCTGACAGTTTCAGGAATTAAAAACAAAATTCTAAAAATACTTATTTGTGCTGCAAATAATAATTTCAACTCATTTGATACTGACCTATTCCATCATGTGACATGACATGTATCTACATTTTAAAAATCTCATGGATGTAACAGTAAAACTGTTCAGCTCACAGATGAAGACTAAGCTGTAATGCAAGCAGAACTTTCACAAATGCTTATAAGTCATTAAAGGATTTTATAACACTGTAAAATAATGTCTAATTTGTTAACATTAGTAAATGCATTGGTAACACTTTATAATAACTGCACTCATTAGTAAATAGTCAGTTCATGCTTTATAAAGTCTTGTCCCAACTTAAACAGTCATTAATAAGCATCTTATGAATACAGCTATAAATAGCTTGATCTTGGTTTATAAGCACATTTATTAAAAAGGAGAGTAAAGGGTCAGTTATCTTCCTATGAAAAATAAAAAAAATGAAAATAAACAAACAACAACACAGATTGATACAGAACTCAGAAATTTTATTGTGGATTTATGATCAAATCAGCCTGTAAATGAATCATACTCCTCCAAGAAGACACAAGTAGTTCACATCAAACTTTTTCAACATGATGCCAATATACTGAAGATGTTAAATTGCGAATGGGTTTAAGATACCTTAAATGGTGTGGCCATACCGATTTATTAAAGTAACATAAAAAAATACAATAGTTATTTTACTATATCTTTAACATTCTTCATTCCAACTCTTCATAATTTTTTATATACGTAGAAGTCATCATTTGAAGGAAGCACAGTAAGTTTCATAGCTTTATCATGTCCAGGAGCCAGCATAAAATTAAAACTATCATAACATATAAATCAAGCTTGCAATTCTTAGTACCAATAATGGCTATAGGATTACTTTTAAATAATTATTGTAGAAACGAATATGATTTAAATCATTTAAAGAAATCTTTCAAAGAAAAATATGTATTTTACTGATAAAATGACCCTCACTTAATTAGAATAATATGCTGAAGTATTGTGAAATACTGTGTATTAAGAATAATTCTTTATAGGCTTTTATGGACAGATACGTTTGGAGTGACTCTTGAAGGATCAGCACCACATCCTCTTTTACCACTGTTTAAAGAATGTAGCTTACAGAACAGGTGCGGATGAATTTTGGATAGCTTGAATGGTTTTGTCGTGGTGATTTTTTGAAATAACAGTAAAAAAGTAACCAGTAAATGTATTTTATTGTTTTAAAGTGCAGCTTCTAAACACTTCAAAAAAATGTACACATAGAAGACAAGTCATGCTGAGGAAATATGCAAAGTTTCATGACTATACAACACTATATGGATGAGAGAAGATTAAAAAAACTACCATACATCTGATGTCACTCTGTCCCTCTGTCACTGTGGGTAATGTGTGTGTGTGTGTGTGTGTGTGTTTGTGTGTTAAGTGTGTGTTTGTTAAGTGTGTGTGCTGAGTTTGTGTGAATGTGTGAGAGAGGGGATGGGCTTGGTGTCAGAGAGAGAGAGAGAGAGAGAGAGAGAGAGAGAGAGGGAGACTTAATCATCTCTTTAATCACCAGCAGAAAAAAAAATAAGCAATTTTGTGTTGTTGTTGTTGTTTTTTCATCATTACAGCTTAAGAAATATCTTAGGCCTCAACATCAACTGTTGCTGCTTTATATAGCCTTCTCCCAAAATTAATAGTCATTAGTAAGCATTTTATAAATACAGCTATAATTAAATTGTTCATGGTTTATATGAACATTTATTTTGAGGAGATTAAAGGCTGTAATCTTCCTAAAAAAAATAAAAAAATAAACAAACACAGAACTCAGAAACATTTATTTCAAGATACAATAAAAGAAAACTGTACACTATATATATATATATATATATATATATATATATATATATATATATATATATATATATATATATATACACAATTGCATAAGTTTATATTTAATTTTTTTTTATCAAGTCAAAAATAACAGCAAATAACAATGTCAATAAAAAAACGCAATAATATTAGAATAGCACAACATATTGTGGAATACTATATTAATAAGACTTTATATATAGGCTTTATGAACGACGGCTTGAGGAATATATCTTCCAGATAGTACCGCCGCTCCCTATATGCAGAATACGCAGTATTCGTAGGGCACCAACTCCCAGAGGGGGCACCATCCCAGTAGCTCAAAAAAAATAAAACATGCGCCATTCTCCCATCCGCGCTCGCGACCGCTCGGACATTTGCGGATGAATGTTCGTAATTGATGGATGGACATCTATGCCCGGGTAAAAGACATCAGAAATCCGGCACAGAGAAAAGAAAAATAAAGTCAAAAACAGGCATAAAGTTGGCTTGACATTGGACATTCGAGAGTCTCAAATTTAGGGACCGTCTCTAAAGTTACATGTGATATTGTTATACACTTTTCTAACGTCAGTAGCATTTGAAGAGAATGACTTACAGTCATAAAACAACTGTAATTGTCCATCTAGATGACAGCTATAATGCACAATTAAATTGAATGTTTGATATTTATTAAAACAAACTGTAAGTCATATGTAAATTATGCTACTTTTTCACATGGGCTCAAACGCAAATTTGAAGCTCAATAGCATTTGAGGAAAAAGACTTGCAGTCATAAAACAATTGTAATGTGTTCATTTAGGTGTCAGCTACGATGCACACCTTATACATTTTTTATATATATTAAAAAAAAGTGTTACTAAAGTTATATATATTGTTCTGTGTATGTGATTTCAAAGTCTAGATGGGTCGGATTAACCCTTTAACTGCCATATCCCTTAAAATTTGATTGCCAGAGGGTTACTGTAAATGCTTATGCCCGCTGGGCACAGTTTTCCCGATGCCACCGGGGTGGCGTTGCACTGATGGCTTGAGCCCGCCATCGCTGCTTGCAGCTATATTTATTATTATTATTATTATTATTATTATTATTCTCTAAGATGAATCGCATTTTTGAGGGCCTAAACATGCTCGAAAAGTCATGAAACTTTGCACACACCTCAGAACTGGCGAAAATTTACGTCTGATATGGGTTTCAGAAGGGGGTGTGCCAAAATGGCTCAACAGCGCCACCTATACACGTTCAACGGTGTGCGCCTCGAGCTACGTTTCATGTACATGTATGAAAATCGGTATACACATGTAACTCTCCAATACCTACAAAAAAGTCTCTTGGAGCAAAATCCGAAACCCAACAGGAAGTCGGTTATTTCTAATATTATGAGCAAATTTTGTGTCATTTTTGTCATTTCCATGCGTTGTATTTTAACGAACTCCTCCTAGAGATTAATTCAGATCAACACCAAATTTGGTATGCCTAATCTAAAGGCCTTTGCGATGTTAAATTGCGAAGCTTTTGAGTTTTCGTTAATGGTCGTGTCCGTGGCGGCCTGGCGAATTTCGATGATTCGCCATGAAACAGGAAGTTGCTATAACTCAGACATACAATGACCAATCTGCCCCAAACTTCACATGTTGGATGAGATTCCTGTCCTGAACAGTTTGACACGACCATATTCAGTTATAGTCATAGCGCCACCTATTGGCAACAGGAAGTGACATATTTTACGCTGCGACAAACTACTCCTAGAAATTTTTGACATCAATGTCTTTTTTGTCGTCAGTCTAATCTAAAGGCCTGTACGATGTTAAATTAAGAAGATCTTGAGTTTTCGTTAAAGGGCGTGTCCATGGCGCCATGTCAAAGTTCGATGTCTCGCCATGGGAGTAGAAGTTGCTGTAACTCAGTCATAAAATATCAGATCTTGCCCAAACTTCAAATGTTTGATAAGAGTACTGACCTGAACACATCTGGAGGCTAATATTCCATTGGGTGTGGCAAAATGGCTCGATAGCGCCACCTATACATTTTCAATGGAGTGCGCCTCGAGCTACATGTCATATACATGTACGAAAATCGGTAAACATATGTAACACACCAATAGCTACAAAAAAGTCTCTTGGTACGAAATCCGAATCCCAACAGGAAGTCGGTTATTTTTAATTTTCCCTGCAAAATTGGTGTTGTTTTTGTCATTTTCAGGGGTTGTATTTTAACGAACTCCTCCTAGAGATTTATTCAGATCAACACCAAACTTGGTCAGTGTAATCTAAAGCCCTTTGCCATTTTAAATTGCGAAGGAATTGAGGTTTCGTTAAAGGGCGTGTCCATGGCGGCCTGACAAATTTCGATGATTCGCCGTGAAAAATGATGGTGCTATAACTCACACATACAATGTCCAATCCGCCCCAAACTTCATATTTTTGTTAAGACTCTTCACCTGAACAGATCTACATGCCAATATTCAGTTATAGTCATAGCGCCACCTATTGGCAACTGGAAGTGACATATTTTACACTGTGACAAACTACTCCTAGAAATTTTATGACATCAATGTCTTTTTTGTGATCAGTCTAATCTAAAGACCTGTGTGATGTTTAGTTGTGAAGATCTTGAATTTTTGTTAAAAGGCATGTCCATGTCGCCATGACGAAGTTCGATGTCTCGCCATGGGAATAAAAGATGTTATAACTCAGGCATAAAATGTCCGATCTTGCCCAAACTTCACATGTGTGATAAGGGTCCTGGCTTGAACACATCTGAAGGCCAATATTTCATTATAACGATAGCGCCACCTGCTGGCAACAGGAAGATTGGCACACATATGGAATAAACTTTGATATATTGCACTTATATTTATGAGTTTAAATGCATATTTCTCAAAGTTCACCTTTTTACTAAAGCCACACGATGGCGGTGAGCCCGGGTGCGAGGGCCCGTTCATCGCTGCTTGCAGCTTTAATTATTATTATTATTATTCTTCTTCTCCCGAATGAATCGCATTTTTGAGGGCTTTAACATGCTCAAAAAGTCATGAAACTTTGCACACGCTTCAAACCTGGTGAAAATTTTCGTCTGATATAGGATCAGAAGAGGGTGTGGCAAAATGGCTCGACAGCGCCACCTATACCAAAAAAATCAACAGCCTTCCAGCTATGTTTCACGTTACATGCACGAAAATTGGCACACATATGTAACACACCAATACCTACAAAAAAGACTCTTGGAGCGAAATTCTAAACCCAACAGAAAGTCCGTTATTTTAATATTATGAGCATATTTTGTGTAATTTTGTCATTTCCATGTGTTGTATTTTAACGAACTCCTCTAGAGAGTTCTTCAAATCAACACCAAATTTGGTATGCCTAATCTAAAGGCCTTTGCGATGTTAAATTGCGAAGATCTTGAGTTTTCGTTGAAGGGCGTGTCCGTGGCGCCTGGCGAATTTCGATGATTCGCCATGAAAAATTAAGTTGCTATAACTCAGACATACAATGACCAATCTGCCCCAAACTTCACATGTTTGATGAGACTCCGAAGCTGAACAGATTGACATGCCCATATTCAGTTATAGTCATAGCGCCACCTATTGACAACAGGAAGTGACAATATTTTATGCTGCCGACGAACTACTCCTAGGAAATTTTATGACATCAATGTCTTTTTT